>NC_057807.1:236586666-236632475 GCF_018294505.1 Triticum aestivum
GGGGCCGCGCCGTGTTGGCCGCACCGCACCGGGGCCGCGCCGTTCTGGCCGCGCCCGCGTGTGAGCCACCGCCGCGCGAGCCCACTCGCCGCCACCGCACCCCGATGCGGGCGCTAGGGGAGGAAACGCTAGCATCGCTACGCGCCAGGCCACGGGCGGCTGGGCCGGCCCGCTGGCTCCTGGGCTAGATGGGCCATGGCCGTAGGGGTTCCTCCAAATAAAAAAAGGGGGGTGCCGGCTGTAGCGCGGCATTTTGCGTTTTAGCCCCTGGAATTTCCTATTTTTATGCTTAATTTATTCCTGCTGAAATATTTCGCGTAGAAGCCCCTCTGTTTTCTGACAACGCGTATTTAGGCTTAAAAATGCCTCGGGAATTCAATTTTTGGGCTAGTTTTCACATACTGGATGTGCTTAACATGCTATCTTTTGTAACATGATATTATTGTATGATTTTACTGCTGTAGATTAATTGTTTAGCACTCTTAATCATTTAGTAATTCATATAATAGCATGTTTTAAATATTGGAACGTCTTTTTATTGAATAAGTTTATCAACATCGCTTTGTGCAAACGATTACCTGTTGTAATCTCATGATTTTTGCATAAATCGCAGATGGCCGGAATTGTCCACAAAGGAGTTTCCTGAGTTGGCCCAGACAGGGCTGAACTACCTGTCATGGTCCTCGGACTGCGAGAATTTTCTCCAGGGCAAAACCCTCCTGAGGGCGATCGGTAAGGGGGCCCAGCTGGCCGCCACTGATCCCATGTTCGAAACTGAGAATGCGCAGGCTCTGCACTTTCTCCGTCATCACCTGTCACCTACTCTGAAAGATGAGTGTATGGCTGAGCGCAGTGCTTCTGGCCTTTGGACCGCTCTTAAGCAGTGGTTTGAGCGGCTGAAGTACACTATGAAGCCACGTGCAGAGGCAGAGTGGATCCGTCTAAGGTTTGCAGACTTCAAGACGGTTGGGGAGTACAATTTAGCTCTACACCGGATTTGTACGACTCTTCGGTTGTGTGGTACTAAGATTACTGACTCCCAGAAGATTGAGAAAACCATATCCACTTTCCACCCCAACGTGGTCCAGTCCTCACGGAACTACCGCCAGGGGAACTACACGAGGTATTCAGAGTTGATTGACGTCCTCTAGGTGGCGGAGGCGCAAGATGAGGTTCTCAAAAAGAACTTTGTTGCGCAACCACTTGGGGGGAGTTCCCGCTAGGAGGTGAACACTCTCAAAGTCTGCAAGCCTCAACAGAAGAAGATGGGCCGCAAGGGCAAGAAGAAGGGCCCTCGCCCTCCTGCCCCGGCTAAGCAGAACAAGCCGGGCAAGGGAGGGCAGAGGCCTCGGGACTGCTTCCGTGGTGGCTCGGTGGAGCATTTCTCCCGCCAGTGCCGCGCACCACCGGAGGTCGTTGAAGCATACAAGGCTCGAAAGGCGCGTGAGACGCACCTCGCCTTGGTTCAGGAGGGAGCACCACCGGCGCCCATGGCAGCACCCGTGATGGTCGCTATGCCCCCTGTTGCGCCCATAGAGGCGACCCCCGTGGTGCCCATTGTGGTAGCTTTGGTGGTCTCTACCGACACCCACGTCACCATGGAGGTTGACCACATGGTCGCCGCGGCGCCGCCGCTGCCACTAGACATTGATAGTGCCTCCAAGATGATTTCTAAGGAGGATCAGCTCACTAGTATGGAGATTGCGGCTGAAGTGAATGGCTTCTTCACCGAGTCCACTTAGCATACCTCTTTGGTTCTCTCGATTCCGTGATTTGATACAATACAATTGAATAAATTTGATTTGGTTGTAAGCTCTATGAGAGCATAAACTTATTCTTTACTTTGGCGATTGGATGACATCTATTTCATTCATTTATTCCATTATTTATACATGATAGCATGTTATGTTCTAAGATGTGTGCATTTATTTTTAATGTATTTTCTTCCTCATTACATTAATTAGATGTTATATTTTAGAACGCGTGTGGCGCCCGAATGGAGGAAACGTGCCTTGCCAATAGCGCCACCACTCATACCATTTTACGAGAAACTAAGTACTTTGAGTCCATTAAAAAATCTCCGGGAAGTATTATGACAATCGCCGGCTGCGGTTCTCACATAGTTGGCTCCGGACGATCCACTATTATACTCCCCATGGGAACAACTTTGATCATTAATGATGCGTTGTTGTACCCGGAGTCGACTCGTACTCTTTTGAGCTTTAGAGACATCCGCGCTAATGGTTTCCATGCTGAGACCGATGATGAAAATGGCGAGTGCCTACTCATCACAAAGCGGGATGCAGGTGGTAAACATGTTATCGAAAGGCTTCCTTTGTTTCACACAGGGCTATACTACACTAAGATAGTAGCACCGCCCGTGTACACTACCCTCAAGACCGTCTTTAGAAGCTCCGAACTCTTCTGCCTCTGGCACGATAGGTTAGGCCACCCCGGACTTAGGATGATGAGAAATATAGTTAACAACTCACATGGCCATAATGTTAACGTGAAAAACTTCCTGAATCCCGATGATTTCGTGTGCTCCACATGCGCTAAGGGGAAGTTAGTCATTAGGCCATCGCCCCTCAAGGTGAGGGATGAAATCCCCGCATTCTTGGAACGTATCCAAGGGGACATATGCGGTCCAATTCAGCCCCTCACAGGGCCGTTTCAGTACTTCATGGTGCTCATTGATGCTTCCTCTAAATGGTCCAATGTTTGCCTGCTATCAACATGGAACCATGCCTTTGCAAAATTGATCTCACTGATCATACAAATGAGGAATAATTTCCCGGATTATCGTATAAAGTCTATTCGAATGGACAACGCCGGAGAATTTACTTCAAAGGCGTTCGATGATTATTGCATGGCAATGGGAATCAAAGTTGAGCACTCGGTACCACATGTTCATACACAAAATGGACTTGCCGAGGCATTGATTAAGAGAATTTAATTCATTGCCCGACCACTCCTTCAGGGTTGTAATTTACCAACTACATGTTGGGGCCACGCGGTGTTACACGCGGCTAATCTCATCAACTTTCGACCGTCGGCCTACAACATCCACTCTCCTGTTCAACTTGCGCAAGGGTTGTGTCGTGGATTTGTCACGGCAGGTGTCCTAGCAAAAGGACTTAGTCGCGGAGCCATCGCTACGGGTTTACTTGAAGGGGTTAAAGCGGACACAAAGACACGAGGGTTTTATACTAGTTCGGCCCCTTCGATGAAGGTAACAGCCTACGTCTAGTTGTGGTGGAATTGATATGGTCTCGATGGCTAGGGAGCAAACAAGCTTCGCCTAGGCTCGAGTTGTAGTTGTCTCTCCTGAACCGCCGCCGGGTCGCCCCCTTATATACACGGGTGACGCCCGTCGGTCCATAGAGTCCCAGCCGGTTCATATTCGTATCCCGGTCGGTATCTCTCTATTCCTAACTTACAATACAAGTTATACATCAGGTCGGTTTACAGCTACAGATTCTAAACCGACTATAGGCCTTGGGCCTTCACCTGCTTATACCACTATGAAGTTAACCCGGCCCAAGCAGGCCGGTTTACGCCCAGTGGTAATATCCCCAACATTAGGCCCCAGATTGATTTGAACTGGTTCATGTCAATCCTTCACACCATCTTGCGTCTTGGATGTCTTCTGTTAATTGGCAAATCTTCATGTCGTCATCATTTTTGGTTGCTGTAAACCGGCATGACATCATCAGTTTTGGCTACTATAAACCGGCATGACGTCATTATGAAATTCATAACGCCCTCTTAATGACAACTCCTGGATTCGCGCGTTTGACCTAGCTCAGTTGCCTTATAAATAAGACCGAAGGATCATTTCCTTTCTCTTCCCCTTCGTCCCTTCTTCTTCTTCTTCCTCACGTCGCCGGCTTTGGAGCTCCGCCACCACCGTCGACCTCTGCCTCGTCTCAGGCCGCTGCATCAACCTGTACGCACCAGAGTGTTGCGGCATCTTTCCGCATCTTCTCCGTTCCCGGTAAGTTCTCTCTCCCTCTTAACCTAGATCTGTTCTTAGGGTTCCATGTTCCTGCTATGTTCATTGTGCGTTCCTAGCTGCTCTCTGATCTTGAATGCATCTGTGAACTCTTGCTGTGTTTAGTAGCGATCCCTTTAGCATCCGCTTGTCATTTCTCATCTAAGCTCATAGATCTCCCGCATCTAACCGCTCAATGGTTCACTTCTATTTCCGTCTTAGTCTTCGAAATATTTCCTGTTTTTATGAGCTTGCTGTAGATCCGCGGCTGTAACATAATTTTGTGAAACTTGTTTCTGCATAACTAGTTATCCATAGTTTCGATTGCTTCCGATGCTTAGGCCTGGCGGTTTAACTTCACCATAGAGAAAAAATTGCTAGACCAGTATATATGTCATTAGTCCCCTGGTTGAACCGCCAGAATCCATCTGATGCTGCGTTGTAGAAGACCGGTTTATGGGTACTGCCTCCGGTTTACCGTAATTAGATCAACACCATTTTATCCGGTATGTTCTTGAACCAGATCATTTATTTCTTGTAGATCTTGTCATGGCCAAACAAGTGTACGAGTGCAACTGGGTTCCCTCCCGTGTCACAGAATCACAGCTGAACGATCTAGTCCTGATTGGCGCTTTGGATAGCAAAGACACGATTCATTGGAGGGTTCCTGGAGATGAATGTCCTCCTACACCCCAGGAAGGAGAGGTCGTGGTATTCACAGATCATATGGCCCGGGGCTTCAAACCGCCCGGCTCCAAATTTTATCGGGATGTATTAGCCAACTTTCAACTCCGTCCACAGGATATCGGCCCCAACTCCGTCACCAATCTATGTCATTTTCAAGTGCTTTCTGAGGCATACCTTCAAGAGGAACCTTCCGTCGAGTTATTTAGAGATCTCTTTCATCTGAACCGCCGTACTGAATTCACTGACGGCCCTAATACCGAACTGGGCGGTATGGCCATTCAGAAGAGGAAAGAAATCACCTACCCTCACGTCAAACTCCATACGCACCCCAAAGAATGGAACGTAACTTGGTTTTATTGCAAGGATACATCTCCTGACAATGAAAATCCCTTGCCTGGCTTCCATCCAGAACGGCTCAGCAACACTCACCCTTTTCCACAAAGGCTAAGTGCCAAGGAGAGAATTAAATATGCTCCGCAACTTTCCAAGCTCCGGGCCTTCATGGCCAATGGTTTAACAGGAATAGACCTTGCACGCTGCTGGATATCATGGAGTATTTTGCCTCTAAGCCGGCGTCCAAATTTGATGTGTGAGTATACTGAGAGTGTCGATGACCCACTCCGACACACTAAAATCCAACTCCCTGAGGACGAAGTCACAGAATCTGTGAAAAAGATGCTGAATGAACCGGAGCACCTCTGTGCTCAAACCGGGCTGCTTCCTTACTGCACCACCAACAAACCGCCTGCGGTAATATTTCAATTGCTCTATTGTTGAACCGGTTTACTATTACATATGTTCAACGTTTTAATTGCTGCTGATCCAGGGTGATAATCCGTTCTGGAGTAAGAAACTTCCTCAAGACAAAACGGAGAAGGCAGGACGGCCAACCCGGCCCAAGACCAAGGTTGTCAAGAAACCAGCTCATAAGAGAAAAACCACCGCTTCATCGGACCCAGCCATTGATGATGATGTGGGTAATCCGGATCTTGAGGTAGAACTTGATTCACTTGGCTTACTTTTTACACGCCTTATTGATGATGATCTTTTGTCAGGATGACGCTGAAGCCAGCAATGCGGTTTTCGTTGAGGTAACCATTCTCTCTTTTGATTCAGAAATCTTGCCTTTGCCAAAATTTCGCCGGGCAAACCGAAAAGTTAAATTTTCTCATCCTCTTGCTTATCTGGATTCCCAATTTCTTATGAAGACCCAGCAACACGAAGCTCGCCGCACAACCCGGCACAGCGGCCAGGTAGTTACCTCTGCCGGTTTACCAAACAGTCCAGTTCGAAAACGCCACTCCGAGGTCTCCGACCTTTTTATTGATTTAAATCGTAAAGCGGGTTTCTTCCGTCAACCTCTTAATCCATCCGACTCCGATTATCAGGTCACTTCTCATTCATCATCTGGTGAATCGTCGGCCACCCAGCTACCACCTTTGAAAACAGTTGCTGGGTAAGCTAAACCGAACATATGCTTCCAGTATACTGCGTAATGGTTTATACTTTTCCTTAATTTTTATCTTTTCTTCCAGGGCTAAACCGAAGCCAAGCAAGAAAGCCCGCCTGGATAAAGCGGCTGAAGAAAATGTGGCCCCAGAACATGACCAAGCGCCGGATCATGAAATATTTACTTCTGAAGATATCCCCAATGATCCTCCTCTGCAAGACAACATTATCCCTGAAGAAGGCCTTGTTAATACTCCAGCGTCTGCAGATCCGCCTGCCAGCTCTGTCCATATTGAGAAATCCCACACTCCTGCTGACAAAATGGCCGCACCAACCCAAACCGGCGAGTCAAAAGATGATGATGTTGTGATTACCGGTGTAGGCCGCTCTGAACCCAGGAATCCTGCCACCCTTACCAGACATACCATGAAAGAGGATTCTTCCCCTTTGAACAAAGGAAAATGGGATGTTGAATTAGAAACATACGCCGCTCTGAATGCTCAAGATCTTCACTCTGGCTATTTAAACCGGCTTTACACTAGCCGTGACTGTGAAGCTGGCCTGGTCAAAATGATGAGGGATAAATTTGAGGTAAATTCCTTCTTTCTGTTCTGCCCTTGCATTCATCCCGGTAGCCCCCAAGGGCCGGTTTGTGACCTTGGTCAAACCGGGACTTGATCCTGAATATATATTTTTTGAAATCCGTCGGCATAACCCTCGAGGGCCGGTTTAGCATAAGCAAACCGGGGCGAAAAAATAAAAAGCTGTCCTTAGAACAGAACTTGATCAAATAGCCATTAGCCCCCAAGTACCAAGTTGAATACTTGTATTGAGCTTGGTACTTTGTAATCGAGCAATATACAAAAAATTGAAGGTACATTAGCCCCCAAGTATCAGGCATATAACTTTGTTATGTGGTTGATACTTTAATTTCTTGGCTCGCCTGTGCAAAGCTTTAAAATGTCATCTGTATGCAGGCTAAGATTAAAATCAAGGAGGACCGGATTGCCGATTTGCAGGAAGCCCTGAAGACCCAGCAAGCTGAAACAGATAAAGCCAAGCAAGAATTAACCAGCGCTTTGAGCACTGCTAAACGGCTGAAACAAAATTTCAAGAAAGAGCGAGCTGACTGGGCTACTGAGAAGGCCGGTTTAACCAAAAGAGCAGAAAATGCTGAAGCGGCCCTTAAACCGGTGGTAGATGAACTGACGGCCGTATAGCGGCAAATACACTCCATGACTGCTGCAATCTTTGGTAAGCTCCTTGTAACTTCTGTGATGAATTTGAATCTGCTGCATCGTAAGTCCGGTTTGAGACCATTCCAATCTTGTTATAGGCACACGTATTGGGCACTTAGGAAATGATGTGCGGAAGAAATTGAAAGCTGCCTACACGTTGGTAGAAAAATTGTATACCGGAGCCCAACGGATCATCACCACAGCTTCTCACAACAACCCGGCGCCCTCTTTAATCCAGGACACTCTTAGCAAGTTGTCAATGCTTCCAGCCCGGATTGAGGAGCTGAAAAAATCCGCTGCCCGAACCGGAGCCATCAATGCCTTAATCCAGGCAAAGGCATGGGTGCCCGACTTTGATCCTGTGGAAGCAGCCCAAGGCTATCCCAGTCTGAAAGAAGATGGCTCTGAGTTCAACGAAGAAGACTTAAGGGCCATAAACCGTGCAGTGCACCCTCTTGCTTGCCAGTTAGCTGAAGAGGCAGATTTGACGCATTATCAAGCGCAATATAGTAATCAAAACAAGCGAGTGCCTGCCCCAACTGTTGAAGCGGAGAATCTGATTCCTCCAATCCGTAAGCACACTTACGCCCCTGATATTGAACCGTCTTCCCTGATCCATGAAGAAGCTGTTTTCCAAGCTTTAATGGGAATCGACTGGACCACTGTTGATTTCCAGCCAATGGGTAGAGACGAGGAAGCTGAAGCGGCGGAGGATGAGGAGCAGGCTTGAACCGGAAGCCGGTTTGAAGAACTATCTGCAACATCCTTCCACAAAAACAATGATTTTGTTTGGGCACCATGCTGCCTTGTAATAAGATAGTTCAAACTTCTGCCTGGAATATGCCTTCGTGCATAAGTACTGAAGCTTTTGCTTGAAAAACTTTAATTCATATTTCCTGCAATCAGAAAAAATTGGAACTTCGGTAGCGGTTATACCGTCAGCCGGATTATGATCTTGATATGTGTATCAGAAATATAACAAACACATGATACATAAATACCTGCCATGTTTGGGTATAAAGCTGGCTTATTCAAGCCTGAAGCGGTGGTTTTATAAACCATTACCGTCAAAAAGGGAGAAAATAGCCCCCGTATAAACCGTACTGACCTAATACAAGCCCCCTGGTTACTCCATGAGTTTAACAGGGAAAAGGTAAACCGGGCAGACTCCTTCGGATTAGAAGGGGGATCAAAAATCATTGGCTGAACCGGAAAAAAATATGCTTGTTGACATAAAGAAATCCAACAAAAGCAAAAAACAAACAAACCATGAAAACAACATGGAAGCAAAAGTAATGGTAAAAACCATTTGCAAAAATATGCTATACTGAGCTGTTCAGATGGCATTACCATGGTCGGACAGGATCAAGGCCCCCAATAGGAGTGACAATGATTCAAGTCAGCCAGGTCCCCAAATGACTCGTGGCATATATGCCAAATCAAGAGGCGTAGCAATGGCTCGGGCCCGACCATGCTCCCAAGTGATTTTGTGGCCTTAGGCCGACCAAGAGGCGTGACTGGTTCAGACTTGACCAAGTCCCCAAATGATCTGGTGGCTATCGCCTATCAAAGGGTGTTCATTGGTTCGGACACGACCAAGGCCCCAGTGATATAAAAACAAACGTCAAGGGGTAAACCGGAGGCTGCTTTAGACAGAACCACTCCGTGTAACCTCGCATGATGAGAAAGACAGAGACCCCGCTTCAGCTGAGGCTCCGGTTTGATATATCAAAGATAATATATACATTGTCATGATATGTACATAGATAGAGCCAATGGCTCAAGTATAGTAAGGCCGAAGATGAGCTATATTCCACGGCCGGTTGGTCTCCTCTTCTGATGTACGTGAGTCTTGATGCTCTCGAATATCAATCAGATAATACGACCCGTTGTGCAGATTCTTGCTGACTACGAAAGGTCCCTCCCAAGGTGGGGATAACTTGTGCATATCCGTTTGATCTTGGATGAATCGAAGCACCAAATCTCCTTCTTGAAAAGTTCTGGTTCTAAAGCGGCGACTGTGATAGCAACGAAGATCTTGCTGGTAAATCGCCGAACGGGCAGCCGCTATATCACGCTCCTCGTCCAATAGGTCCAAAGCATCTTGTCGTGCTGTCTCATTGTCTGCCTCAACATAAGCTGCCACACGAGGCGAATCGTGCCGGATGTCACTAGGGAGAACCGCCTCTGCTCCATAGACCATGAAAAATGGCGTGTATCCTGTGGACCGGTTTGGCGTAGTATTGATACTCCATAATACAGATGGCAGCTCTTCAACCCAACATCCTGGTGTTCTTTGCAATGGGACCAAAAGCCGGGGTTTGATGCCTCGCAAGATTTCCTGATTAGCTCGTTCTGCCTGTCCATTGGACTGGGGGTGTGCGACTGACGACACATCAAGCCGGATGTGCTCACGTTCACAGAACTCCTTCATAGCGCCCTTGGATAAATTGGTACCATTATCAGTAATGATACTATGTGGAAAACCAAACCGGAAAATCACCTTCTTGATGAACTGTACCGCTGTTGCTGCATCACACTTGCTGACAGGCTCCGCTTCAACCCACTTGGTAAATTTATCAACTGCCACCAAAAGGTGAGTTTTCTTATCCTTGGATCTTTTAAAAGGTCCAACCATGTCTAGCCCCCAAGTTGCAAACGGTCATGTTATTGGGATCATCCTCAACTCCTGAGCCGGCACATGAGCACGCCTTGAAAATTTCTGACATCCATCACACCGTTTAACCAAGTCCTCTGCGTCAGCATGTGCTGTCAACCAGTAGAACCCATGACGAAACGCCTTTGCAACCAGAGACTTTGAATCGGCGTGGTGCCCACAATCCCCTTCATGGATTTCTCTTAAGATTTCACAGCCTTCCTCAGGAGAAACACAACGTTGAAACGCCCCTGATACACTGCAATGATGTAATTCACCATTGACAATCGTCATAGACTTGGATCGTCGGACTATCTGCCTGGCCAGAATCTCATCCTCCGGCAACTCCCCCCTTGTCATGTACGCAAGATAAGGAACTGTCCAAACCGGAATAATACGCAGGGCTGCCACCAATTGGGACTCCGGATCAGGAATAGCCAAATCCGCTTCACCTGGGATCTTGACTGACGGATTGTGCAACACATCCAAAAAGACGTTAGGCGGAACCGGTTTACGCTGAGAGCCCAACCGGCTTAAAGCGTCCGCCGCTTCATTCTTCCGACGGTCCACATGATCCACTTGATAACCCTTGAAACAACCTGCAATATTATCCACTTCCCGACGATATGCAGCCATGAGCGGGTCTTTAGAGTCCCAAGTGCCGGACACCTGTTGAGCCACTAGATCCGAGTCACCAAAACACTTAACCCGGCTTAAATTCATCTCTTTAGCCATCCGCAGACCATGGAGCAAGGCTTCATACTCAGCTGCATTATTAGTACAAGGGAACATTAAGCGGAGAACATAACAAAACTTATCACCTCGTGGAGAAGTTAATACGACTCCAGCCCCCGAGCCTTCCAATTGCCTGGATCCGTCAAAATGAATAGTCCAATATGTATGATCCGGCTTCTCCTCCGGTGCCTGTAATTCCGTCCAATCATTGATGAAATCAACAAGTGCTTGAGACTTCACTGCCGTCCGAGGCACGTACTTCAGTCCGTGCGGCCCCAGCTCTATAGCCCACTTGGCAATCCGGCCAGTCGCCTCCCGATTCTGTATAATATCACCCAAGGGAGCTGAACTGACCACTGTGATGGGGTGCCCTTGAAAATACTGCTTAAACTTCCGACTGGCCATATAAACACCATAGACCAGCTTCTGCCAATGCGGATACCTTTGCTTGGATTCAATCAGCACCTCACTGATATAATAAACCGGCCGCTGAACCGGATATTCCTTGCCTGCTTCTTTGCGCTCCACCACAATAGCCACACTAACTGCCCGAGCATTAGCCGCTACGTATAATAATAGCGGCTCCTTGTCGACCGGAGCTGCAAGAACAGGCGGATTGGCTAACTGCCGCTTCAGGTCCTCAAATGCCTCATCAGCAGCTGGACTCCAGACGAAATTGTCAGTCTTCCTCAGCATTTGGTACAAAGGGATAGCTTTCTCCCCGAGGCGGCTGATAAACCGGCTCAGCGCAGCGATTCGGCCCGCCATACGCTGAACATCGTTGATACACTCCGGTTTAGCTAGAGATGTAATAGCTGTAATCTTCTCCGGATTAGCCTCAATTCCTCTGTTAGACACCAAGAAACCCAGTAACTTGCCTGCTGGAACACCAAAAACACACTTGGCCGGATTAAGCATCATCCTGTAGACTCGCAAGTTGTCAAAGGTCTCCTTCAAATCATCCACCAGTGTCTCCTTCTGCCTTGATTTTACCACAATATCATCCACATATGCGTGCACATTGCGGCTGATCTGCTCATGCAGGCAATTCTGTACACACTGTTGATAGGTGGCTTGGGCACTCTTGAGCCCGAAGGGCATAGATACATAGCAGAAGGCTCCAAAGGGAGTAATGAATGCTGTTTTCTCCTGGTCCTTAACCGCCATCTTGATCTGATGATATCCAGAGTATGCATCAAAAAACTCAAACGCTCACAACCCGCCGTGGCATCAATGATCTGATCAATACGGGGGAGGGCAAAAGGGTCTGCCGGACAGGCTTTGTTAAGATCTGTGTAATCCACACACATACGCCAAGTGCCGTTTTTCTTAAGAACCAGCACCGGATTAGCAAGCCACTTTGGATGGAACACCTCAATAATAAACCCAGCTGCTAAAAGCCTGGCCACTTCCTCTCCAATGGCCTTGCGTCTCTCTTCGTTAAACTGGCAGAGGAACTGTTTCACCGGTTTATACTTAGGATCCACATTAAGAGTGTGCTCAGCGAGTTCCCTCGGTACACCTGGCATGTCAGACGGCTTCCATGCAAAAATGTCCCGATTCTCACGGATGAACTCGATGAGCGCGCTTTCCTATTTGGGATCTAGGTTGGCACTGATAGTGAATTGCTTGGACGAATCGCCGGGCACGAAGTCAACAAGCTTGGTCTCAGCTGCCGATTTGAACTTAAGATCTGAATCATGCTCTGTAGTTGGCTTCTTTAAAGGGGTCATATCTGCCGGATCAACATTGTCCTTATAATACTTCAACTCCTCTGTGGCACAGACTGACTCTGCATAAGCCGCATCACCTTCCTCACATTCCAAAGCGACCCTACGGCTCCCATGAACCGTTATGGTCCCCTTGTAACCCGGCATCTTGAGCTGCAAGTAAATATAACAAGGCCGCGCCATGAACTTGGCGTAAGCCGGCCGGCCAAACAAGGCGTGATACGGGCTCCGGATCTTCACCACCTCAAATGTTAGTTTTTCCGACCGGGAGTCGTGCTCGTCCCCAAAGGCCACATCTAGGGCTATCTTACCAACAGGATATGCAGATTTGCCTGGCACAACACCATGGAATACCGTATTCGACGGTCTGAGATCCTTGTCCGTTAGTCCCATGCGCCGGAATGTCTCATAGTATAGTATGTTAATGCTGCTTCCTCCATCCATGAGTACCTTGGTGAATTTATAACCCCCCACCTGAGGGTCTACCACTAATGCTAGCTGGCCCGGGTTATCAATCCGGGGCGGGTGATCCTCTCTGCTCCACACGATAGGCTGCTCCGACCAGCGCAAGTAACGTGGTAAGGCCGGTTCAACCGAATTCACTGCTCGCTTGTGGAGTTTTCAGTCGCGCTTATCCAAACTAGTTGTGAAAACATGATATTGCCCATTGTTCAACTATTTTGGCTGGCTCTGATAACCTGACTGCTGCTGCTGCTGGCTGTTCTGATTATTCTGGTGATTGTGACCGCCCTGATTGCGACTTGAACCGGAAGCTCCATCGTGATCCGGCCCGTGGAAACCGGATCCTGAACCGCCACCTGATCCGTGATCATACCGGAAAGCATTAGAGTTCTTGAACTCCTGCATGATATAGCAATCCTTCCAAAGATGGTTAGCCGGTGCCTCCTTCGTTCCGTGCTTTGGGCAAGGCTGATTCAACAAATAGTTCAAACGGCTTGCATTAGGATTGGGAGCCCCGCTATGATTTGCCGCTTTACCTCTGCGCCGCTGCCCCCTGTCCTGTGTGTTAGTGTTGGCCACGAAGTCCATGCTGCCGTCCGCCTTGCGCTTGCCTCCGTTTCCATGACCCGCTAGTTTGTTCTGCTGCTGTTTGGAGTTGCTATTCTTCTTTCCCTTCCCTGCTTCATCATCATTAAGCTCGGGATCCTTGGTACTGTCCGAATCGGCATACTTCACTAAGGCAGCCATGAGGGTTCCCATGTCATTACAGAGCCGCTTCATGTGTCCCAGTTTCAATTTTAGAGGCTCAAACCGGCAGTTGCCTTCCAGAGTTAAGACCGCAGAGTCAGCATTAATCCTGTCAGACGAGTGCAAAATTTCCGAAACGCGGCGTACCCAATGGGTCGTTGATTCTCCTTCTTCCTGGACACAAGCCGCCAGGTCTACTATGGACTTGGGCTGCTTACATGTATCCTTGAAATTCTGTATAAACCGGGCCCGCAACTGGGCCCATGAGCTGATAGAGTTGGGCGGTAGGCTCTTTAACCAAGTACGAGCCGTGCCCTCAAGCATCATGGTGAAATATTTTGCACATGCGGCTTCATCCACGTCCAGCATTTCCATGGCCATCTCGTAACTCTCTATCCATGCTTCAGGGGGCAAATCAGCGGTATAATTCGGCACCTTGCGTGGACCCTTGAAATCTCTGGGCAGGCGCACATTACGTAAAGCAGGGATCAAGCAAGGCACTCCCAGAGCGGACGTGATTCCTGGTCCGGCAAAGGTGGCAGAACGAACCGGTGTAAGTTGGCCTGCATTATCCTGTGCTGCTAACTCGGCCTCCCTTTGTGCCCGGGCCCGGTTCACCGCATCCCGAGCATCGACAACACCACCTGCCGGGTCATCACCACGGGCCGCTCCACGGCCTTGCGCATTGCTTGATATGGCCGGTTCATCTATGCGCCTGCTATAGCTCCGGCTCGGACGGGGCGTAGAATGAATCCGATCACGGCTGTATGAGTATGCCTCCTGCTGCATCAGCGCGGTCCGGAGAAGCTCCTTAACCCGGCGTGTCTCTACTGCTTGCGGAGAATCCCCTTCGACTAGGATGGCCTCCAACCGTGCTGCGGCCGCAACAAGGTTGTCCATAGGATTTGAATAATGACCCGGGGGCGTCTGGACCGGTGGAGGAACCACAATACTCTGGTGAGGGGGTTCCATCAGGCGAGGCTGGACCGTCGCTCCTGGCCCTGGCACCTCAATCTGGTTTGTCTCCTGGTACCGCGGCGGATTACTGGGTCCAGCTCCCGGAGTGTGAAAGAGATTTCGGGGGTTAAACCCTAACGGCAGGCGTGATCTGTGCTTCCGTTTCAAAAACTCCTTTGATGCATTCTGGTCAAGCATGAGTTTATAGGCTTGTGCGTCCAAAGCGGCCCGTTCTGTAGCCATCCGGTCTTTTTCTGCTGCCAGATCCGCTTTGGCTTGCACGATCTGCTCTCTCACCTTCGCAATTTCCGCATTATGAGCCTCTTGATCCGCCGGGTCATCTTCTGCCATAAGCGCGGCTAGTGCGTCAAACAGGTCAGATAGGACTTGAACCGGCGGGCGCACAAGGTCTCCTGCCCCTGCTGCCGCTGCCGCTGCAGATCCGGAGAGCATTGCTGCGGCAGTCGAAGAATAATTCGCCGCCTGAGTGCCAGCCATGAATATTCCAACCCGGTTAATCTGGCCTGGGGGGTCCGGAATACTGTCGCCATCGGAACAACCCCTAACCTGATCGTCTTGCATCCGGTATAGCAACTCGGTCTCTCCGGTTGAGGACTCATCGCCAGAATAGACGACGGTCTCGCTACCGTGCTCTGATTCGTCCTCGCGCTCTCCTCCGTAGATGACTCCAACGAAGGCACGCTTCATGGCCGGTTTAACCTGGGTAGATCTCGCACGCTGAGCCGTCTCGACGGGGTCGGTGTAGATGTCCGGCTCAGGCCCAGGCTCGCCGATCTTGCCGATGAAGACGTGTACGCTGCCAAAGGGGACCCGGTAACCATACTCGATTGAATCGGCCTCGGGACCCCATCCTGCATCATCGATGTAGATCCTGCCCCGACGACTCTTGGTCATCCGGCCCACAACATAGCCTTCGAGTCCCTTGAGCTTGCCCTCCAAGATCGTCAAACCATCGTGCGATAGCCCCACGGTGGGCGCCAACTCTCGTGGATTTGTCACGGCAGGTGTCCTAGCAAAAGGACTTAGTCGCGGAGACATCGCTATGGGTTTACTTGAAGGGGTTAAAGCGGACACAAAGACACGAGGGTTTTATACTAGTTCAGCCCCTTCGATGAAGGTAACAGCCTACGTCTAGTTGTGGTGGAATTGATATGGTCTCGATGGCTAGGGAGCAAACAAGCTTCGCCTAGGATCGAGTTGTAGTTGTCTCTCCTGAACCGCCGCCGGGTCCCCCCTTATATACACGGGTGACGCCCGTCGGTTCATAGAGTCCCAGCCGGTTCATATTCGTATCCCGGTCGGTATCTCTCTATTCCTAACTTACAATACAAGTTATACATCAGGTCGGTTTATAGCTACAGATTCTAAACCGACTATAGGCCTTGGGCCTTCACCTGCTTATACCACTATGAAGTTAACCCGGCCCAAGCAGGCCGGTCTACGCCCAGTGGTAATATCCCCAACAGGTTGGCACCGAAAATTTCCCACCTTCGTAGGTTCGGTTGCCAGGTATATGTACCAATACCACCCCCTCAGCGATCGGTGATGGGCCTGCTCCGTAAGTCGGGGATATACGTTGGTTATGAGATTGTGTCCATAATCAGGTATCTGGACCCCATGACAGGTGACTGTCACACGGCTCGTTTTGCTGATTGCATTTTTGACGAGGATCTTTTCCCGACTTTAGGGGGAGAGAATCAACCCCTTGATGCTAAAAGTCGAGAAATCACGTGGCAAGCCACGGGGATCCACGCCCATGACCCGCGCACTGCTGAGATTGAAAGAGAAGTCCAAAAGATAATAGATTTGCAGTCTTTAGCAAATCAACTGCCGGACCACTTTAGTGACTTAAAGACTGTGACAAAATCGCATGTGCACGCGCGCAATGCAACGGAAAGGGTTGAAATACCGAAGAAAAATGATGGTATACCCGCTCCCATCCAAAGGCCTAAAAGGACGAGAAATCCGGCTTCTCAAATCCCAAGTACTCGGGGATGCCTGACGAAAAAGGATAAGAGAGATTTATCACAGCCTGTCGCCAAAGTACCCAAATTGAAACGGGGAGCCAGTCGAGACCTGGCACAAGTACGGAAAATTCAGTGCACAAAATTCCGGACTTAAACGTTCCCATAGGGGAAACACCCAGCGAAGATGTGAGCGCACACATCAGCGTGGGAAATCTAAAGGACCTTGCTCCCATAATGGGAAATTTGGTAGAGCAAATATTTGCGCCGGATGCGCTCCATGACGAAATGGCCATAAATTATATTTATACGGGGGTGTCCCTCAACCAATCAACGGTGATTGTCGACATCAACTTTGCTACGAAAATTGCCTCAATCATAGATCTTGACCCTGAGCCTAACACGCTCGCTGATTGCAAGAAAATGTCGGATTGGAAAGATTGGCAGCAGGCAATTACTGCCAAATTATTATCTCTCAACAAAAGGAAGGTGTTCAGACCAGTTTGTCGAACTCCTCCCCACATTCTCCCTATTGGCCATAGGTGGGTTTTTGTTCGTAAGAGAGATGAAAATAATAAGGTAGTATGGTACAAAGCAAGGCTCGTCGCTCAAGGGTTCACTCAACGACCATGTGTCAATTTTGAGGAGACTTATTCCCCGGTCATGGATGGAGTTACCTTTAGATACTTGATCTCGATGGCAGTAAACATGGGCTTGAAAATGAAACTAATGGATGTTGTCACTGCTTACCTGTATGGTAACTTGGATTCGAACATATACATGAAGGTTCCAGAAGGTATCCCTGTTCCGAACCATGATAGAGCAAACAGGGGTCTATAAAGTGTTCAACTTCAGAAGGCACTGTACAGACTCAGACAGTCTGGTAGAATGTGGTACAATCGCTTAAGAAATTTCCTTCATGAGAAGGGCTACACGAGCAATAAAGATTGCCCATGTGTTTTCATACGGCAATCCCAAGATGGATTCTATATAATCTCGGTGTATGTGGGCGATTTAAACATAATCGGTACACCTGAGGATATTGAGGAAGCGAGTTCCTACCTGATGACGGAATTCAAGATGAAGGATTTTGGTAAAACCAAGTTCAGTCTAGGTCTGCAACTTGAACATTCCCCTGATGGGATTCTAGTGCACCGGTCGGCCTACACCCAAAAGGTGTTGGAAAGATTTGTGTAAGTGCATCTAGTGCCCATTAGTGATTTTGGTGTATTGAAGACTTATAGGTTAAGGGACTGATGCGTTTGTAAGTCTACACAGGTCTATAAGTCTATGAGGAGTTTGATATTTACAGAGAAAGTCGACCCCTAAAAATGAAGTTCTTCAACTGAAGACTTTGGATTCTGAAGACTTTCTGAAGACTTTGAAAGTGAAGAAATTGGTGTGATCTTGAAGACATGCTAATCATTCGAGGAACATGAAGCGTGAAGTCTTTTGTTTTTATAATTTCATTTTCTCTTTCTTGAGTCATAGGAAACACCGTACTGTTAAAGGGGGTCGAGGAAATACTAAGGAAAAATTTCCATGAGATGCTCAACTCAAAATCCTACACCTACCAATCCTTTCGAGTGAAGCCATTGGAAATCTCGCACAGTTCAGTCATATTCTTCGGTGACAGAGACGAAGTTCTTCTGGTCTCTGAGGAATTTGTTCTGACTGAGGAGTTAGGAATTCGCAAGTGCGAATTACCTACACAGTGAGGAACATGATAGCCCTGAGGTATTTGAGAGTCAAATATTCCGACCATTGCTGTGCTACGCGCCAGTTGTCCCAAAATATCTACCCACCTAACGGTCATATCGGACAAGGGTATTTATGTGTTATCATGTCGGGCTGCTCCCTAGGCTATAAATAGCAGCCCCCTTCAACCACTAGCTGGTTGTCTGCTCCGAGAGAAACTGACACTTGTCATTTGAGAGCATCCCATCCTCCGAGGACTTTGAGCGAAATCATCAAGTGAGGAAAAACCCAAACCCCAACCTACAAACCCCAAAGTGATTGAGCATCATTGAAGAGATTGATCCTGCGTGGATCTGACGCTTGTTTCCTTTGAAGACTGTGCTTCTTCCAGATGGTTAGGTGTCAAGGTCTAGAGCATCGAAGAGGAATTGTGGATCGCCGAGTGACCGAGTTTGTGAAGGTTCGGAAGTCACTTGAAGACTTACCACGAGTGATTGGGAAAGGTCTGTGTGACCTTAGCTCAAGGAGAATACGGTGAGGACTAGGTGTCCTGGACTGCGTGTTCAGGACTGGGTGTCCGGGACTGTGTGTCCTCGAGTTTAAATACTCAACCGCTCCAACCAGATGTACAACTGAGACAGCAGTTGGAACTGGTCTACCAAATCATTGTCTACACCGAGCTTACTGGTTCTATTTCCTCAACTCTTTCATTTCCTCATCTTTGTTGTTGTGTGCTTGTTCATATCTGTCTGAAGACATTGACTGAAGACTTTCTCAATTTCCTCAGTTCTATTTCTTCAGTATGTCCGTCTTCTTCCTTGTGTTGTCCTATGTTTACGCTTTCTATACTCTGTGCTTGTCTTCATTTCATCATGATGACTATGCGTGTGTTCTGTTATGTTTACTTCTGAGTACTTATTCCGCCGCAAGTAGTTCTTCATTTAGGAATTTCCTCACCAGCAAATTCCTCGGTGAAGAATTCATAAAAATCGCCTATTCACCCCCCCCCTCTAGTCGATATAACGCACTTTCAATTGGTATCAAAGCAAGGTACTCCCTTGTTCTATGTGATTTTGGTTTAACCGCCTGGAGTTTTAGTTATGTCGACTGCAGGATTGAGGAACGTATCCTGTACCATCTTTGACGGTCATGAGTATCCTCGGTTGTAAGTGCATCTAGTGCCCCTTAGTGATTTTGGTGTATTGAAGACTTATAGGTTAAGGGACTAATGTGTTTGTGAGTGTACACAAGTCTATAAGTCTATGAGGAGTTTGATATTTACAGAGAAAGTCGACCCCTAAAAATGAAGCTCTTCAATTGAAGACTTTGATATTCTGAAGACTTTCTAAAGACTTTGAAAGTGAAGAAATTGGTGTGACCTTGAAGACTTGGTATTCATTTGTGGAACATGAAGCGTGAAGACTTTGTTTTCGTATTTTCATTTTCTCTTTCTTGAGTCATAGTAAACACCGTACTGTTAAAGGGGGTCGAGGAAATACTAAGGAAAAATTTCCATGTGATGCTTAACTCAAAATCCTACACCTACCAATCCCTTCGAGTGAAGCCTTTGGAAATCTCATACAGTTCAGTCACTTTCTTCAGTGACAGAGACGAAGTTCTTCTGGTCGCTGATGAATTTGTTCTGACTGAGGAGTTAGGAATTCGTCAGTGCGAATTACCTACACAGTGAGGAACATGATAGCCCTGAGGAATTTGAGAGTCAAATTTCCGACCGTTTTTGTGCTGCGCGCCATCTGCCCCAAAATATCTTATCCACCTAACAGTCATATCATTGAGGGGCATTTATGTCTTATCATGTCAGGCTGCTCCCTAGGCTATAAATAGCCGCCCCCTACAACCACTAGCTGGTTGGCTGCTCCGAGAGAACTTGACACTTGTCATTTGAGAGCAACCCATCCTCCGAGGACTTTGAGCGAAAACCATCGAGTGAGAAAAACCAAAACCAAACCCCTACAAACCCAAAGTGATTGAGCATCACTGAAGAAATTGATCCTGCGTGGATCCGACGCTTGTTACCTTTGAAGAATGTGCTTCTTCCAGACGGTTAGGCGTCAAGGTCTAGAGCATCCAAGAGAAATTGTGGATCGCCGAGTGACCTAGTCTGTGAAGGTTTGGAAGTCGCCTAAAGACTTACCACGAGTGATTGGACGAGGTCTGTGTGACCTTAGTTCAAGGAGAATACGGTGAGGACTGGGTGTCCTGAGCTGCGTGCTCAGCGACTGGGTGTCCGGGACTGTGTGTCCTCGAGTTTAAATACTTAGCCGCTCCAACCAAACGTATAACTGAGACAACAGTTGGAACTGGTCTACCAAATCACTGTCTTCACCAACCTAACTGGTTCTATTTCCTCAACCCTTTCATTTCCTCATTACTGTGTTGAGTGTTTGTTCATATCTGTGTTTGAAGACTTTGACTGAAGACTTTCTCAATTTCCTCAGTTCAATTTCTTCAGTCTGTTTGTGTTCATCTTGTGTTATCCTGTGATTACGCTTTCTGTACTCTGTGCTAGTCTTCATTTCATCATGATGACCATGCTTGTATTCTGTTATGCTTACTTCTGAGTACTTATTCCGCTGCTAATAGTTCTTCCCTAAGGAATTTCCTCACCGGCAAATTCCTCAGTGAAGAATTCATAAAAATCGTCTATTCACCTCCCCCCTCTAGTCGACATAATGCACTTTCAATTGGTATCAGAGCAAGGTACTCCCTTGTTCTGTGTGATTTTGCTTTAACCGCCTGGAGTTTTAGTTATGTCGACCATAGGTATGAAGAAAGTGACATGCCCTATCTTTGACGGTCATGATTATCCCAAGTGGAAGGCCATGATGAGGAAGCGCCTCATGGCAATGAACAGCGAGCTGTGGACCGTCACTGAGATTGGTCTTACTGATCTATGCAAGACGGCGGACGCTGATGATATTCGCAAGTACACTCGACTTGACATCTTGGCGAAGGATATCATCTGTTCCTGCCTATCCAGAGATCAATTCATGCACATTATGCATCTTTGCAATGCAAAGCTTATCTGGGACCGAATCTCCGACGTCTATGAAGGTCATCGAACCCGTCATGATCCTTGGTTTGAGGACTTCAAGGAATCTCTCAAAACAATGACTTTCGAACCAGAATCATCATCTTCTGCATCATGTCTCATGGCAAAGGGTGTTGAGGTAACCGAATGTTCCTCATCTGAATTTAGTGACTGTGAATCTGATGATGATGAATCTGATGATGATATTGAACCTAGCTATACCAAACTTGTTTGCATTGCCACCAAACAACAACATGCCTTGGAAAAGGTTCAAAACATGCTAGATAAGAGTGATGATATGTTAGGTGAAGAAATGGATCGCACTAAAGCCCTGACTGAAAATCTTCAGAGACTTCAGTCTAGGTTTGATAACCTTCAAAGTCATCATAACACTCTCTTATCTGATCATGAGAAACTTTCTTATGAATTTCTTCAAAGAAAGCAAGATCTTGAGAAGCTAAGAGTGAGTTATGAAGATCTTCAGAAGGAGCGCGATTCATTACTAGCTCAACAAATCAGCGCTTCTCAGGAAGAATTTGTTCCTCCATGCTTACAGTGCATTGAACGTGAATCTGCTAATTCTTCACCTGAATGTTCAAATGCTTCAACTATTACAAATTCTTCACCTGCCTCTGCTATCACTAATTCCTCATCTGAGGACATTGCTAGTATCACTAACGATGCAGGGCTAAAGGAATTGTACATGACAGGCATGTACAAAAGCCTCAAAGGGCATCAGACTCTTTGTGATGTGCTTAAAAAGCAGATCCTCAACAGAAACCCTAGGAAAGAGGTATCGCCTTTGAGAGGAAACTTAATGCTGATGGAACATATTGGAAGCCTGAGCAGTATCCCAAAACCTCATGGGTTGCTGCAAAGGGACCTCCAGTTGATCCATCTAACTTATCTGGCTTTACATGTGAATCTCCTCATCCTTCTGATGAGTCATTTGACTCCAACTATAAATTGTTCAAAAATCAGAATGGTGAAGTATTTGCTAGATATATTGGCACTAACTGCAGGAACGGTTCTCCTATGAAGAAAATCTGGGTTCCCAAGAAGTGCCTTGAAAGTCTTCAGGTGAATGTCCTCATGACACCACCTGTGAATAACAGGAACCGCATATCAAATTCTTCATATGGATCAAATTCCTCAAATGGATCAAAGTCCTCATATGATTATCATCGTGCTAACAACTCTGTTTCGCGGGGTAGAGCTAAGGGCTATGACTATGTGCATTATTCTTCAAACCATTATGTTCATAAGTCCTCGAAGAATTTCTCTCCTTATTCATATGCTTACCCTAACCCCTCTTATGTGAAACAAAATGGTTTGGCTTCTATGCCACCATTCTCGTATGGTGCTCGCAGAGTGATGAACTCTTTGCCACCCCTTCAGATGTGGGTGGTGAAGAAAAAGAACTAATCTCTTCTGCAGGGTCAGGTCTCCAGACGTTCCTTAACGTCTGAAGAATTTGCTGGGGACCTGACAAAATTGCCTGAAAGGACACAGGCGAATCATGATGAAATAAACTTTCACACGTCCTCCTACTGCTATATCTGTTTACTGCTTGATGAAATTCATCTAATGAACTTGATATCATATTCTTCATTGATGAAGCATATGAGATTGTAAGTTACACTAATTCATCTGCAGGATGATCAACCCAAAGCCACTGAATGGGTCCTTGATAGTGGATGTACAAATCACATGACTGGTGACAAGAATCTTTTGATGGATGCTCCCTTATCACCGTCACATCTGAAGCACATCATCTTTGCTGACAAAGGCAAAAGTCAGGTATTGGGTCTTGGTAAGGTTGCGATCTCTAAGGATAAACACATGGACAAAGTCATGCTTGTTGAGTCCTTAAGATACAACCTCATGTCAGTCTCAATGCTTTGTGATCTTGATATGGTTGTTGTCTTTGGCAAGTATCGCTGTGTTGTGATTATGGAAGCTGACAATTCCAAAGTCTTCGAAGGCTTTAGGAGAGGAGATTTGTATATTGTTGATTTCTCTACAGGACCACAACCAGCCGTGTGTCTACTTGCAAAAGCTTCAGAAGGCTGGCTATGGCATCGACGACTTGGTCACACAGGCATGAGGAATTTGCACACGCTTGCGAAGAAGAAGCATGTCATTGGCATTGAGAATGTCAAATTCCTCAAGGATCACTTATGCGGAGCCTGTGAAGCTGGAAAAATGACCAAGGCCAAGCATCCAGCGAAGACTATCATGACCACTACTCGTCCATTCGAATTGCTTCACATGGACCTCTTCGGACCTAAGCATTACTCAACAGTCACTAATGATGCATCTCTATATGGTTTTGTCATTGTTGATGATTACTCTCGATATACATGGGTACACATTGTTACTTACAAACATGAAGTGCAGGAAGTCTTCAAACGTTTTTCCTCGAGGGCTTCAACCAACTTTGGTGTGAAGATCAAGCACATCAGAAGTGACAATGGAACTGAGTTCAAGAATTCCGGTCTTGATGACTATCTTGATGAACTTGGTATTACTCATGAGTTATCTGCTCCCTATACTCCTGAGCAAAATGGCGTCGTGGAGCGCAAGAACAGAACTCTTGTTGAGATGGCTCACACTATGCTTGATGAATACAAAACGCCTCATCGTTTTTGGATTAATGCAATTGATACTGTGTGCCACACCAACAACAGAGTATATCTTCACAAATTCTTCAAGAAGACGGCCTATGAACTCCTCACTGACAAGAACCCAATGTGAGTTATTTCAAAGTCTTCGGTGCTAAATGTTGGATTAGAGATCCTCACCACAATTCTAAATTTGCACCGAAAGCACATGAAGGTTTTATGCTTGGTTACGAAAAGGACTCGCACACCTACAGAGTCTTCAACATTGTTCTTCACAAGATTGTTGACACTGTAGATGTGCGGTTCAATGAAACTAATGGCTCGCAAAGAGAGCACCTACCTTCTGTGTTAGATGAACCAGCACCTGAGGATTCTATCAAGTTCAAGGCAACTGAGGATGTCATTCCTACTGAAGAATTTGCTGAAGAATTCATTCCAGTTCATGAAGAACATCGAGCTGATACACCTGAAGAAAATGCTGAGGAAAATGGTGCTGAAGAAAATGCTGACCAAACTCCTCAGTGACAACCAGCTCATCCTCGCGTTGCAAAACAAGTGCAAGTGGAGAAGATCATCGATGACATTAGAGCACCAGGTCCTCTCACACGCTCAAAAGCTTCACATTTCTCTAACTTTTGTGGGCACTATGCTTTTGTCTCTATCACAGAGCCCACTAAGGTAGATGAAGCATTTTTGGAGCCGGAGTGGATTCAGGCTATGCAAGAAGAATTACATCAGTTCGAGCTCAACAATGTCTGGGAACTGGTCAAACGTCCAGATCCTCGCAAGCATAATATCATTGGCACAAAGTGGATCTACCACAACAAGCAAGATGAAAATGACCTTGTGGTGAGGAATAAGGCACGACTGGTAGCTCAAGGCTACACACAGGTTGAAGGAATTGATTTCGATGAAACTTTTGCACCTGTTGCTAGACTTGAGGCTATTCGCATATTACTTGCTTATGCTAACCATCATGATATCATCTTATATCAAATGGATGTGAAAAGTGCATTCCTCAATGGTAAGCTTGAGGAAGAAGTATATGTTGCTCAACCCCCAGGTTTTGAAGATCCAAAGAATCCTGACAAAGTCTTCAGACTTAATAAGGCCCTCTATGGCCTCAAGCAAGCCCCTCGGGCGTGGTATGATACATTGAAGGAATTCTTCGTGAAGAATGGCTTCACACCCGGTTCACTCGACCCTACTCTCTTTACTAAATCTTATGATGGTGAACTGTTTGTGTGCCAAATATATGTTGATGATATTATCTTTGGCTGTACTGACCAACGTTACAGTGATGAATTTGCCTATATGATGAGTGAAGAATATCAAATGTCTATGATGGGAGAGTTGAAATTCTTCTTAGGTCTTCAAATTCGTCAACAGCGCAATGGCATATTCATATCTCAGGAGAAATACCTCAAAGATGTACTGAGGAAATTCGGCATGCAAGATTGCAAAGGCGTCAAAATTCCTATGCCCACAATTGGCCATCTATGCACTGATGAAAATGGTATTGACTTCGATCACAAGGTATACCGCTCCATGATTGGTTCTTTATTGTACTTATGTGCATCTAGGCCAGATATAATGCTTAGTGTTTGCATGTGTGCCCGATTTCAAGCTACACCGAAGGAATCACACCATAAGGCTGTGAAGCATATTCTTCGATATCTAGCTCACACGCCAACACTAGGATTATGGTACCCCAAGGGCTCTGCTTTTGATCTCATTGGATATTCTGACTCTGACTATGCTGGTGATCGTGTGGACCGCAAGTCAACTTCCGGCACTTGTCATTTCCTTGGACGATCTTTGGTCTGTTGGTCCTCGAAGAAACAGAACTGCGTATCACAATCCACTGCGGAAGCTGAATACATTGCTGCTGGCTCTTGCTGTGCTCAACTGCTTTGGATGAAGCAAACACTCAAGGACTATGGCGTCAACGTGAAGAATGTGCCTCTCCTCTGCGACAATGAGAGTGCCATCAAGATTGCTCACAACCCAGTTCAGCACTCGAAGACAAAGCACATTCAGATTCGTCATCATTTTCTTTGTGATCATGTGTTGAAGGGCGACATCTCCATCGAGCACATGAAGACTGAAGAACAGCTAGCTGATATCTTCACTAAGCCCTTGGATGAGAAGAGATTTAGCAAGTTGCGGTGTGAGCTAAATATCTTAGAATCTTCGAATGTTCTTTGAAAAGGACACACATCCTAACACTTATGCAAAATTGATGACTTAGATGTGCAACACATGAAGAAATGTTTTTCTTCAATCAATGAAGAATAACACTCTAAGTGTGAAAGAAATTAATGAAGAATTTGATTCTCAGAACCCTACGACAATTGTACGCGGTGTCTGAAATCATCATTCTTATACGGTGGGTCACGCAACCACAAAAAGTTGAAAATCTTCAATTTGAGTTTTTCCTTAGTTTTGAAATTCTTCAGTTTTTCAAATTCTTCAACTTCTCAAAATCTTCACTGTTTCCTTCGTTTTTCTTCATTGGCTATATATATATATGAGTTTATGTCCTCTACAGCATTCACTTATAGCTATTTCTTCAAGTTGCTTTTTCTGCTAAGTGAATGTGATCGGACCCTTCCCCCTCTATGCTATACTCAACCCAATCTATTCACAAATTCTTCATATGCGTTCTATTTGAAACTCGTTCAAAATCTTCACTGTGTCCTTGTCAGTTGAAGAAATTGCGAACGAAACTTTAAAACAAATCTTATCCAAATTTTCGGTTTTGCCGCTCAAACCATTCTGCATCCCACAAAGCATTATTCTATTCACCCACAATCGTACACGATCTCAACTACACAGTACGTGGGTGACACATGTCGCGAGAAGGAGAAAGGGCAGGGGCACGTTCATCCCAAATCTTCGGGCGAGCTGTTTTTCACCGTGTCTATAAATACCCCTCTCTCCTTCCTCACTTCATTTACTCCGCTCGATCGCTACTCTCTCACTCGAGCTCCTCAAACCCTAGCGCCACCGCTACTCCATCGTCGCCGGTGAGGAAGAGCTTCGCTGCCTCGACCTCGTCGCCGTCGTACTCACGCCGACCGCAGAAATCTTCACTCCGCCGCCGCCGTAGCTGTCTTCCTCTGCCAAGTTAGGGCGTGGGAGATCTAACCTGACGAGCTTCACATCTGTTCTTCTCAGTTCGTCATGTTCTTCACTTCGGGTAATTAAAAGTTACTTTTATTACTCACTTTGATTCTCAAACTTTCCTGAAAATCTTCAAAGGTGTTTATTCTTCAAATCTTCACACATATGAACACCACACATCATATGATCTTGAACTGTTTCTCTAAGCAATCATTTTCTTCAAGATTCCCTAATTGTGTGGATCTTCGATCTGTACAACGCTGGAACCTAAGACAAGAACGCTTAGTGAAATTCCTCAAGGTTCATCTGGTCAAATTCCTCAAAACTTGTTCTTTTCGAAAAACCTCCTCAGAACGCATATGACCTCTCCGAATTCCTCGCACCTGTACTCTGTTCACAGGTACTCATGTCTGCTGCTGAATCACTAGGTTCTCATTAACTTAACTCATTTGCAGTGTTCCTCGAAGAAAAACTGCATACTTCTTCAGAGAACTCGATTGTTCAAATTCCTCAACTGAAGAATATGACAGACGGTAAGAAGCCGCAGAAAGGAGGAAAGAAACCTGAGGTTATGACTGCGTTTGAAATCCCTGAGGAAATTTATGCTGACTATTGCACACCTGATGAAGCAAAATTTGGCAAAGAAAACAAAAATCAGCGCAAGGTGCGCATTCAGAGGATTGAACGGAGATGGGCAAGGGAATGGAGGGAATACAGATATGTGACTCCAAAGTACATGAGGAAATTCGCCCACAATCCTCCATGCCCAAGAGCTCCATTGGCACCTGGCCAAGTAGCTGACCCCACAAGCATCAAACGTGGTGAGGACTTTCCTGAAGAATGGGCTAAGCGCCAAGCTCAATTGGCAAGACAAGCCAAGGAGGCAGTGAAGAAATTCAATGTGGATTCTGTCACTGCTACTGCTACTGAGGCCTCGGTCAAACCGAGGAAATCCATGCCAAAGAAGCCTGCTCGTAAGCCAAGTGCTTCACCAACAGTGCCCTCACGGCAAATTCCTCACACTGCTACAGCTCCACCAAAGTCCTCAACAGCTCCTTCAAAGTCCTCAGCTCCTGTGCATCTGGCTACATGTCAAAGGACTGCTGGTTTCTCGATTGCCTCTGGTGTTTTAGCAAGTTCCTCAGCTGCACCAATTTCCTCATCAGTCCCCACACTGTTGAAGACCAAAGCAACAGCTGGACGAGGTCCTCGGCCAAGTCCAAAGAAGAAACAGGTCGCATTCCATGTGCCTTCTGATGATGAACTTGCAGAAATCATCAGAGACAGACAGGTGAAGGCTGCTAGAGCCAAAGGCACATCTGTGCCACTGCTGTTGGATCCGAGGAAAATCCTCGATTATATTGATCTCTGGCACAAGGATCCAAACACCCCAATGCCTGATTTTCATCTAACCCCTGGACAAAGTCATATGTTGACCCATTTCATCACCGAAGAGAAATGGAAGTTTGAAAAGGCAAGAGAGATTAGGAAAGCTCAATACAGAAAGGAGAAGCTCCTGAAGAAAAACGTTGTCAAAATGACACCTGAGGAACTTCTCCAGGCTCAGTCTGAAATTCAAGCCCTCAGCAAAGACTTTGATGCCTACTATGCTGATTGGCAAGGAGCTAAAGTAAGATTCGTCAATCTAACGAAGAAATTCAGAAATGTTGCAGCCCCATCGCAACAAGAAAATCTTCAGGCTGCAGACTCTGCTCAGCCTGCTGAAGAACATGCTAGCACCGCTAATGACTTTCAGCCTGCTGAAGAACATGCTCGTTCCAGGGCTGGTGAAGAAATTCCAGCCGCTGAAGAAATTGCCAGGGCATCCACTAGTGGTGCGCCTGAAGAAACTGAAGAGATCGGAGCAACTGCATCACTTGCGCCTGAAGAAAATGAACCAGATTCCTCAGCTCCTCCCGCGCCCACACCAACTCCAATTCTTCCATCTGCTTCTGATGTGAATAAGACCAAGGCTGCAGAGCGAGCTGCAGTGAAGAAAAGGAAGGCATCAGTTGCGTCAAACTCTTCGGTTGCGAAGAAAATGAAGCCAATGACCAGCTCACTCAAAAATCCAATTGATGTTGTTCCGATTTCCTCCATGCCATCAAAGGACCTTGTTCCTTTTGGAGAAGACTATGAGATCCCAAGCGGATCTAATGAATAAAATCATTCTGCTGCTTCGTCAGAGCAGATTGATGAAGAAATTGAAGTGGAAGCAATCCCTTCAACCCCAATCATTTCCTCGCCTATGCCTCAGTTCACAGCTGAAGAGGCCGGTGTTGAGGAACTTGAAGAAGATGTGGATATTGGAAGCACAACGCCAGTGATGAACGATGACTTTTGGGAAAGTCAGCATCCAAATTCTCCACTCTTCACCCCAATCCAACAGATACCTCAGTCCCCTGCTCCAACTGTTCAAATGGGCTCTGAAGAAACTCATCCCACTTCATCTGTCCATGAAGAAATTCCAGCCACTAGTGTTGATGAACCTACTGCTGCTGATCCTCAGACTGCACCTGTTGAGGAACAAGAAATTCCTCAGCCTGAAGAACCTGAGCTCGCGATTCCTGAGGTGGTGATGCAACTCACTGACACCCCTCTGCCAAAGCCAAAGAATCCGTTCTCAAGCAAACAGAAGTTCAAGGCTGAAGATTTCTTTGCCGAGCACATATTCTTCACTGATTATAATCCATATGATTCTGCTCGCATAAGGAAGAGGCATTTCTGGACTGCCAGCCAAGCCAATTTCTATTCCTCAGTGCTCTTCAACAAAGACAAAGTCTTCGATCATGCACATATTCCTCATGTGGACATGGAGTCTCTGCCCGGCTTTGAGCCAGTCCTCAGTGTTCTTCACGACGCAGGACTTCTGATTTTCTGCACTGATATCTGTGACTGGAATGAAGAACTCATTCTTCAATTCTATGCAACTCTGCACATCACCGGAGACGCTGAAGACGTGAACTCATGGGTATTAGACTGGATGTCTGAAAATACTCACTACAAGGCACCAGCAACTGAATTGCTTCATGCTCTACCACTCAGTCCTCCACTTGATGGTTCTCGTTGTATCTACAACGAACCAGAACTTTCAAATCACTATATGCAAGTGCTGATGAAGCCTTTGAAGCCAAGGCAGGCCCCATGAACCAAATTCCTCGTCAAGGAATTACTCTATGTGCCTCGGACTGTCTATCGAATTCTGACGAATACAATGAGTCCTATCAAAGGCCACGACTCAAATGATGAAGAAGTCGTTGGCATCATGAAGAATATGCTTTTCAACATCATTCATGGCGTTCCCGTCAACTTCCATGATTTCTTCATGAGGACTCTGGCAAATATTGCTATGTCACCATTCGAGTTGAAGCCCTATGCTCCTTGGATTATGAGATTCATCAGGGCAAGATCTTCACTGAATTACAAAGCTGACACTCTGAATCACGGTAGCTACTTGCCTCCCATTGAAGTCCTCAAATGGACAGTTTCATCAGCTGATGATAAAGGCAAGGCCGCTGCTGTGATCGATGAAGGCATTCGTCCATTGGATGGTCAATTTCGCAAGGCTGCATCTTACTCTACCAATGACGATTCTGCCACACATGACTCTACCGCAAATACCTCAGCCAAGCAAAATCCTCAAGCCACAGCACCCAGGGTGATGACTGACCGTGAGTTACTCCTTAGTCTTCATCAGAAGATTGATCGCAATCACAAATGGGTAAAGCGTCAGTTTGGTGCACTTCTTCACAATATAACCTTCAACCGCACCTAGGCTGTCCTCACTCATGTCTATAGCGCTGAAGAACTGAAGACTATGGGTCTCAAGGAAGAATTTGACTGGTCTGCACCTCCTCCGAAGAAAATCAAGAGGGTCAAAATTCCTCCACTGGTGGCCAGCTCTTATTCTTCATCGCGTGACACTGATGAGTATGAAGATTTGGACGACACTGCGGCAGGCCCTGCTATAACAAACAACCCCGACAACGCTGGCGCTCCTCCATCGACTTGAAATTCTTCAGGGGCGTTAGTCCTCAGTTTCAATCCTTTTGGTCATTTGATGACAAAGGGGGAGAAATCTGAGTTAGTCTTCAAGCGGGTCTATATTAAGGGCATTTTTTTTAAGTTACAACTCTCGTTCTTCTGAAACTTTTATTTGGATCGAGTTGTAATCTTAAAGCCGATGGTGCGCTGATACTTTTGTTGCATTATGCTTTGCATGCTTATTCCTCGTTAATGACATTGCACGCATGCTGAATCTAATTAGGCACCATATTTCATCATGCATTTCAAATTCTTCATATTATATATCAAATGCGTGTATGAACTACAAGATATAGGGGAGATCTCCATGATTCAACTCTTCAAATGTGCATTGCCTCAAAAGCAAATTCCTCACTATGCACATCTTCAGGGGGAGTTCTTCTATATCTTGTAATCAAATTCCTCAATATCAATGTATACACTTCACATGTTTATCCCCGTTCAAAACTTAACCTATGTTGTCATCAATCACCAAAAAGGGGGAGATTGTAAGTGCATCTAGTGCCCCTTAGTGATTTTGGTGTATTGAAGACTTATAGGTTAAGGGACTAATGTGTTTGTGAGTGTACACAGGTCTATAAGTCTATGAGGAGTTTGATATTTACAGAGAAAGTTGACCCCTAAAAATGAAGCTCTTCAATTGAAGACTTTGATATTCTGAAGACTTTCTGAAGACTTTGAAAGTGAAGAAATTGGTGTGACCTTGAAGACTTGGTATTCATTTGTGGAACATGAAGCGTGAAGACTTTGTTTTCGTAGTTTCATTTTCTCTTTCTTGAGTCATAGGAAACACCGTACTGTTAAAGGGGGTCGAGGAAATACTAAGGAAAAATTTCCATGTGATGCTCAACTCAAAATCCTAGACCTACCAATCCCTTCGAGTGAAGCCTTTGGAAATCTCATACAGTTCAGTCACTTTCTTCAGTGACAGAGACGAAGTTCTTCTGGTCGCTGATGAATTTGTTATGACTGAGGAGTTAGGAATTCATCAGTGCAAATTACCTACACAGTGAGGAACATGATAGCCCTGAGGAATTTGAGAGTCAAATTTCCGACCGTTGCTGTGCTGCGCGCCAGCTGTCCCAAAATATCTTATCCACCTAACGGTCATATCATTGAGGGGCATTTATGTCTTATCATGTCGGGCTGCTCCCTAGGCTATAAATAGTCGCCCCCTCCAACCACTAGCTGGTTGGCTGCTCCGAGAGAACTTGACACTTGTCATTTGAGAGCAACCCATCCTATGAGGACTTTGAGAGAAAATCATCGAGTGAGGAAAAACCAAAACCAAACCCTACAAACCCAAAGTGATTGAGCATCACTGAACAAATTGATCCTGCGTGGATCCGACGCTTGTTACCTTTGAAGACTGTGCTTCTTCCAGACGGTTAGGCGTCAAGGTCTAGAGCATCCAAGAGGAATTGTGGATCGCCGAGTGACCAAGTCTGTGAAGGTTTGGAAGTCGCCTGAAGACTTACCACGAGTGATTGGACGAGGTCTGTGTGACCTTAGTTCAAGGAGAATACGGTGAGGACTGGGTGTCCTGAGCTGCGTGCTCAGCAACTGGGTGTCCCGGACTGTGTGTCCTTGAGTTTAAATACTCAGCCGCTCCAACCAGACATACAACTGAGACATCAGTTGGAACTGGTCTACCAAATCATTGTCTTCACCAACCTAACTGGTTCTATTTCCTCAACCCTTTCATTTCCTCATTACTGTGTTGAGTGTTTGTTCATATCTGTGTTTGAAGACTTTGACTGAAGACTTTCTCAATTTTCTCAGTTCAATTTCTTCAGTCTGTTTGTCTTCATCGTGTGTTATCCTGTGATTACGCTTTCTGTACTCTGTGCTAGTCTTCATTTCATCATGATGACCATGCTTGTATTCTGTTATGCTTACTTCTGAGTACTTATTCCGCTGCTAATAGTTCTTCGCTAAGGAATTTCCTCACCGGCAAATTCCTCAGTGAAGAATTCATAAAAATTGCCTATTCACCCCCCTCTAGTCGACATAACACACTTTCATCGGTGGAAGGCCATGATGAAGAAGCGACTCATGGCTATGGACAGCGAACTATGGACCGTCACTAAGATTGGTCTTACCAATCTATGCAAGATAGCGGAGGCTGATGACATTCGCAAGTACACACTGCTTAACCTCACAGCAAAGGATGTCATCTGCTCCAGTCTATCCCGAAGTCAGTTCAGGAACATCATGCATCTCAATCACGCGAAGCTAATCTGGGACCGTCTCTCTGAGGTCTATGAAGGTCATCAAACCCGTCATGATCCTTGGTTTGAGGATTACAAGGACTCTCTCAATGCGATGACATTTGAACTAGAATCATCATCCTCTACACCCCGCCTCATGGCAAACAGTGCAAGGGTAACCGAATGCTATCTATCCGAGTCCAGTGATGATGAATCTGGCGATGAATTTGGACCTAGCTATGTCAAACTTGCTTCCCTTGGGCTGAAGAAATACATGCTAAATACATGCTAAATAAGAGCGATGATATGTTGGGTGAAGAAATGGATCAATCAAAAGCTTTGGCTGGAAGTCTTTAGAGACTCCATTCCAAGTTTGATGACCTTCAAGGTCATCATAACACTCTCTTATCTGATCACGAGAAGCTTTCATTTGAACTTCTTCAAAGAAAGCAAGATCTTGAAAAGCTAATAGTGGATTATGAAGATCTTCAGAAGGAGTGTCATTCATTACTAGCTCAACAAATCAGCGCTACCCAGGAAGAATTTGTTCCTCCATGTCTAAAGTGCATTGAACGTGAAACTGCTAATTCTTCACCTGAATGTTCAAATGCTTCTAATGCTACAAATTCTTCATATGTCTCTGCTATCACTAATTCCTCATCTGAGGACAATGCAAGTATCACTAATGATGCAGGGCTGAAGGAATTGTACATGACAGGCATGTACAAAAGCCTCAAAGGGCATTAGACTCTTTGTGATGTGCTCAAAAAGTAGATCCTCAACAGAAACCCTAGGAAAGAAGGTATTGCCTTTGAGAGGAAACTCAATATTGATGGAACATATTGGAAGCCTGAGCAGTACCCCAAAACCTCATGGGTTGCTGCAAAGGGATCTCCAGTTGATCCATCCAACTTATCTGGCTTTACATGAGAATCTCCTCATTCTTCTGATGAGTCATTTGACTCTAACTATAAACTGTTCAAAAATCAGAATGGTGAAGTATTTTCTAGATATGTTGGGACTAACTGCAGGAACGGTTCCCCTATGAAGAAAATCTGGGTTCCCAAAAGTTGCCTTGAAATCCTTCAGGTGAATGTCCTCATGACACCACCTGTGAAGAATAGGAACTCCAGTTCAAATTCTTCATATGAACCAAATTCTTCATATGGATCCAAGTCCTCAAGTGGACCAAATTCCTCACATGGATCAAATTCCTCAAAAGGATCAAAGTCCTCATATGATCATCATCGTGCTAACCCTTCTGTTTCGCAGGGTGGAGCTAAGGGCTATGAATATGTGCATTATTCTTCAAATCATTATGTTCATAAGTCCTCGAAGAATTACTCTGCCTATTCATATGCTTATCCTAACCCCTCTTATGTGAAACGAAGTGGACTAGCGTCTATGCCACCTTTCTCATATGGTGCTCGCAGAGTGATGAATTCTTTGCCACCCCTCCAGATGTGGGTGGTGAAGAAAAAGAACTAATCTCTTTTGCAGCGTCAGGTCTCCAGTCGTGCTCAAAACGACTGAAGAATTTGCTGGAGACCTGAACAGTGCCTGATAGGACGCAAGCTAATCATGATGAAATGAACTTTCATTTCACAGGTCCTCCTAACAGCTTATCTGTTTTAATTGCTCGAAGAAATTGATCTGATGATATTGATGTCATATTCTTCACTGATGAAGTATATGAGTTTGTAAGTTGCAGTAATTCATCTGCAGGATGATCAACCCAAAGCCAATGAGTGGGTCCTCGATAGTGGATGTACAAATCACATGACTGGTGACAAGAATCTATTGATGGATGGTCCTTTATCACCGTCACATCTGAAGCATATCATCTTTGCTGACAAAGGCAAAAGTCAGGTATTGGGTCTAGGTAAGGTTGCAATCTCTAAGGACATACACATGGACAAAGTCATGCTTGTCGAGTCCTTAGGTTACAACCTCATGTCTGTCTCAATGCTTTGTGATCTTGATATGGTTGTTGTCTTTGGCAAGTATCGTTGTGTTGTGATCTTGGAAGCTGACAATTCCAAAGTCTTCGAAGGCTTTAGGAGAGGAGACTTGTACATTGTTGATTTCTCTACAGGACCATAGCCTGCCGTGTGCTTACTTGCAAAAGCTTCAGAAGGCTGGCTATGGCATCGATGACTTGGTCATGCTGGCATGAGGAATCTGCACACGCTCGCGAAGAAGAAGCATGTCATTGGCATTGAGAATGTCAAATTCCTCAAGGATCACTTATGCGGAGCCTGTGAAGCTGGGAAGATGACAAAGGCCAAGCATCCAGCAAAGACTATCATGACTACCACTCGACCATTTGAATTGCTTCACATGGATCTCTTCGGTCCTAATCATTATTCTGCTGTTACAAATGATGCATCTCTATATGGCTTTGTTATTGTTGATGATTATTCTCGTTACACATGGGTGCACATTGTCACTTACAAACATGAGGTGCAGGAAGTCTTCAAACAATTTTCCTCGAGGGATTCAACCAACTTTGGTGTGAAGGTCAAACACATCAGAAGTGACAATGGGACTGAGTTCAAGAATTCCGGTCTTGATGGCTATCTTGATGAACTTGGTATTACTCATGAGTTATCTGCTCCTTATACTCCTCAGCAGAATGGCGTCGTGGAGCGCAAGAACAGAACCCTCGCTGAAATGGCTCGCACTATGCTTGATGAATACAAAACACCTCGTCGGTTCTGGATTGATGCAATTGATACCGCTTGCCACATCATCAACAGAGTATATCTTCACAAATTCTTCAAGAAGACTGCCTATGAACTCCTCACTGACGAGAAACCCAATGTAAGTTACTTCAAAGTCTTCGGTGCTAAATGTTGGATTAGAGATCCTCATCACAATTATAAATTTGCACCGAAAGCACATGAGGGTTTCATGCTTGGTTACGGAAAGGACTCGCACACCTACAAAGTCTTCAACAACGTTCTTCACAAGGTTGTTAAAACTGTGGATGTGCGGTTTGATGAAACTAATGGCTCGCAAAGAGAGCACCTACCTTCTATGATAGATGAACCAGCACCTGAGGATTCTATCAAGTTCAGGGCTACTGAGCATGTCATTCCTACTGAAGAATTCATTCCAGAACATGATGAATATCAAGCTGGCGCACCTGAAGAAAAGGATGCTGAAGAAAATGCTCCTGAAGGAAATGCTGATCAAATTCCTCGAAGACAACCCTTTCATCCTCACATTGCAAATGAAGTGCAAGTCGAGAAGATCATCGATGACATTCGAGCACCAGGTCCTCTCACTCGCTCAAAGGCTTCACATTTATATAACTTTTGTGGGCACTTTGCTTTTGTCTCTATCACAGAGCCCACTAAGGTAGATGAAGCATTTCTGGAGCTTGAGTGGATTCAAGCTATGCAAGAAGAATTACATCAGTTCGAGCTCAACAATGTCTGGGAACTGGTCAAATGTCCAGATCCTCGCAAGCACAACATCATTGGCACAAAATGGATCTACCGCAACAAGCAAGATGAAAATGGCCTTGTGGTGAGGAATAAGGCACGGCTTGTAGCTCAAGGCTACACACAGGTTGAAGGAATTGACTTCGATGAAACTTTTGCACATGTTGCTAGACTTGAGGCTATTCGCATATTACTTGCTTATGCTAACCATCATGATATTATCTTACAACAAATGGATGTGAAAAGTGCATTCCTCAATGGTAAGCTTGAGGAAGAAGTATATGTTGCTCAACCACCAAGTTTTGAAGATCCAAAGAATCCCGACAAAGTCTTCAAACTCAACAAGGCCCTGTATGGCCTCAAGCAAGCCCCTCGGGCGTGGTATGATACTTTGAAGGAATTCTTCATGAAGAAAGGCTTCAAACCCGGTTCACTCGACCCAACTCTTTTCACTAAATCTTATGATGGTGAATTGTGTGTGTGCCAAATATATGTTGATGATATCATTTTTGGCAGTACTGACCAACGATATAGTGATGAATTTGCCTATATGATGACTGAAGAATATCAAATGTCTATGATGGGAGAATTGAAATTCTTTTTAGGTCTTCAAATTCGTCAACACCGCAATGGGATATTCATATCTCAGGAGAAATACCTCAAGGACGTATTGAGAAAATTCGGCATGCAAGATTGCAAAGGGGTCAAAATTCCAATGCCCACAAATGGCCATCTATGCACTGATGAAAATGGTAAAGACTTCGATCAAAAGGTATACTGCTCCATGATTGGTTCTTTATTGTACCTATGTGCATCTAGGCCGGATATTATGCTTAGTGTTTGCATGTGTGCCTGATTTCAAACTACACCGAAGGAATCACACCATAAGGTTGTGAAACATATTCTTCAATACTTAGCTCACACACCAACACTTAGATTATGGTATCCCAAGGGCTCTACTTTTGATCTCATTGGATATTCAGACTCTGACTATGCTGGCGATCGCGTGGACCGCAAGTCAACATCTGGCACATGTCATTTCCTCGGACGATCTTTGGTCTGTTGGTCCTCGAAGAAACAGAACTGCGTATCTCTCTCCACTATAGAAGCTGAGTACATTGCTGCTGGATCGTGCTGTGCTCAACTGCTATGGATGAAGCAAACACTCATGGACTATGGCGTCAACATGAAGAATGTGCCTCTCTACGGTGACAATGAGAGTGCCATCAAGATTGCTCACAACCCAGTTCAACACTCGAAGACTAAGCACATCCAGATTCGTCATCATTTTCTTCATGATCATGTGTTGAAGGGCGACATCTCCATCGATCACGTTAGCACTGAAGATCAATTGGCCGATATCTTCACTAAGCCCTTGTATGAGAAGAGATTTAGCAAGTTGCGGTGTGAGCTAAATATCCTAGAATCTTCGAATGTTCTCTGAAATGGACACACATCCTAACACTTATGCTGACTTGATGACTTAGATGTGCAACACACGAAGTAACATTTTTCTTCAATCAACGAAGACTAACCCTCTAAGTGTGAAGAAATTAATGAAGAAATTGATTCTCAGAGCCCTATAACAATTGTACGCGGTGTCTGAAATTAGCTTTCTTATACGGTGGGTTACACCACCACCCAAAGTTGAAAATCTTAAATATGAGTTTTTCTTCGTTTGAAATTCCTCAGTTTTTTAAATTCTTCAACTTTGCATTGTCTTCGCTCTTTCCGGTGTTGTTCTTCATTTGAATATTTATATATGAGTTTTATGTCCTCTACAGCATTCACTTAGTGCTATTTCTTCAAGTTGTTTTCTTCTGCTAAGTGAATGTGATCAGACCCTTCCCCCTCTATGCTAAACTCAACCCAATCTATTCACATATTCTTCATGTGCGTTCTATTTGAAACTTGTTCAAAATCTTCACTGTGTCCTTGACAGCTGAAGAAATTGCGAATGGAATTTTTAACTTATCTTATCTGAATTTCCGGCTTTGCCGCTCAAACCGTTCTGCTTCTCATGACAAATACTTATCTATTCACCCACGATCATACACGATCGCCACCTCTCAGTACGTGGGTGACACATGTCAAGCGAATGAGAAGGGGCCAGGGGCATGTTCGTCTGATTTCCTCGGTTGAACAATTTTTCACTCCCTCTATAAATACCCCTGTCTCTTCCTCACTTCACTTTCACCTCACTCGCGCTCTCTCCCGCTCGAGCTTCCCCAAAACCCTAGCGCCGCTGCTACTTCATCGTCGCCGGTGAGCAAGAGCTTCACTGCCTCGACCTCGTCGCCGTCGTACTTGCGCCGGTTGCGTATTTCTTCACTCCTCCGCCGCCGTAGCCGTCTTCCTCCGCCGAGTTAGGGTGTGGAAGATCTGAATTGACGAACTTCTCATCTACACTTCCCAGTTCGTCGTGTTCTTCACTTCGAGTGATTAAAAGTTACTTTTATTGCTCGCTTTGATTCTCAAGTTTTCTTAAAAATCTTCAAAGGTGTTTATTCTTCAAATCCGTCACATGTCATCTGCTCTTGATTCGTTCCTCTAAGCAATGATTTTCTTCAAGATTCCTCAATTGTGTGGATTCTCAATCTATACAACTCTGGAACCTAAGACAAAGAACGCTTAGTGAAATTCCTCAAGACTCACATGGTCAAATTCCTCAAAACCTATTCTTTTTGAAAAACCTTCTGAGAACGCATATGACCTCTCCAAATTCCTCGCAACTATACTCTGTTCACAGGTACAAATGTTCGCTGCTGAATCACTAGGTTCTCATCAACTTAACTCATTTGCAGCGTTCCTCGAAGAAAAGTAGCACACCTCTTCAGAAACTTCAGTTGTTCATATTCCTCAGCTGAACAAAATGGGTGACAAAAGGCCACAGAAGGGAGGAAAGAGGCCTGAGGTCAATACTGCGTTTGAAATTCCTGAGGACATATACAAGGACTACTACACACCTGATGAAGCCAAATTCAGCAAAGAGGACAAGAATCAGTGCAAGGTGCGCATACAAAGGATAGAGAGGAGATGGGCACAAGAATGGAGGGAGTACAGATATGTCACTCTCAAGTATATGAAGAAATTTGCACTCAACCCTCCATGCCCAAGACCTCCATTGGCACCAGGCCAGTTGGCAGATCCCACCAGCCTCAAGTGCGGTGAGGATTATCCTGATGAATGGGCAAAGCGCCAAGCCAAACTGGCTAAGAAAGCAAAGGAAGCAGTGAAGAAATTCAACGCAGACTCTGCTGCTGCTGAGGCCTCTGCTAGTCAGCCAAAGAAGGCAATGCACAAGAAGCCTGCGCACAAGTCCAGTGCTTCACCTTCAATGCCCTCACGGCCAAGCTCCTCTGCTATACCATCAAGGCCAGATTCTTCAAGGCCCTCACGGTAAATTGCTCGGACTGCTCCTTCAAAGTCCTCAGCTCCTCCGTTAACGTCTTCAGCTGCTCCGACAAAATCCTCGGCACCTGTGTATCTCGCCACGTGCCAAAGGACTCAAGGCTTCTCTATTGCCTCAGGAGCATCTGCAAGCTCCTCAGCTGCTCGAACTTCCTCAGCTGGTCCCTCACTGCTGAAGAAAAAGGCCACTGCTGGACGAGGTATTTGACCAAGTCCTCACAAGAAGCAAGTCGCTTTTCAAGTGCCCTCTGATGATGATGAGGCGGATGATGAAGAACTTGACAAAATCATCAGAAATAGGCAAGCCAGGGCCGCTAGAGCCAAAGGCAGCAATGTGCCACTGATGCTGGATCCAAAGTTGATCCTCGACTATATTGACCTGTGGCACAAGGATCCTAACACGCCTTTGCCGGAGATGAACCTCACTCCTGGTCAAAGTCATGTTCTTACTGCCTTCATTAAGGAAGAAAAATGGAAATTTGAACAAGGCAGAAGTTTGAAGAAAGCGCAGTACAAGAAACAGTGCTACCTCAAGGACAATGTCCTCACTCTCACTCCTAATCAGCTCCTTGCCTTGCAAGCTGAAATCAAACAACTGAGCGATGAATTCGATCGCTACCATGCTGATTGGAAGGGCACCAAGGTGCGTTTCGTCAATCTGATGAAGAGATTCACTTCAAGTGCTGCTCCACCTATGCACGTTGAAGTTACTCAGGCTGAAGCATCTGCTCAGCCTACTGAAGAACTTTCCAGCACCGCTGATGACATTCGGGCTGTTAAAGAAAATGAGAGTGCCAGGGCTGATGACTCCATTCCAGCCGCTGAAGATATTGCCAGGGCATCCACTAGTGGTGCGCCTGAAGAAAGTGAACAAATCAGGACAACTGCATCAATTGTGCCTGAGGAAAATGAACCAAAGTCCTATGCACCTCCTGCGCCTACAGCAACTCCGATCCTTCCATCCGCGTTAGATGCGAAGAAGACCAAGGCTGCAGAACGTGCATCTGTGAAGAAAAGGAAGGCATCAACTTCTTCAAATTCTTCAGCTCCGAAGAAGATGAAGACTCTAATCAGTTCAATTGACAATCCAATTGATGTCGTTCCAGTCTCATCAATGCCATCAAAGGACCTTGTTCCATTTGGTGATGATTATGTGATTTCTGATGAATCTGATGAAGAAACTCCTTCTGTTGCTTCGTCTGAGCAGTTGGACGAAGAAATTGAAGTGGATAAGATCCCTTCAACCCCAGTCATTTCCTCACCCATGCCTCAGTTTACTGCTGAAGAGGCAGGTGTTGAAGAAATTGAAGATGAGGATGTGGACATTGGGTGTACCACTCCTATGCTCAATGATGAATTTTGGGACAGTCAACATCCAAACTCTCCAATGTTCACTCCACTCCAAGCTATTCCTTAGTCCCCTGCCACCACTGAAGTGCAAATGGGATCTGAAGATCCTCATGCAACCCCAAGTGTTCATGAAGAAATTCCAGCCACTAGTGCTGAAGAAATTGTCAATGAAGAATTGACGACCCAGGCTGAAGCTGCTGAAGAGCCTAAAATTCCTCAGCCTGAGGAACGTGAGATTGTGATTCCTGAAGTGGTGCTGCAATTGACTGACACTCCTCAACCCAAGCCAAAGGATCCCTTCTCCAAGAAGCAAAAATTCAAGACTGATGATTTCTTCGGTGAGCATGTATTCTTCACCGAATTCAACCCATATGACAATGCTCGTCTCAGAAGGAAGCGTTTCTGGACTGCCAGCCAGGCCAACTTATATTCCTCAGTGCTCATCAACAAGGACAAAGTCTTCGATCATGAGCATATTCCTCATGTGGACATGGAATCCATGTCTTGCTTCTCTCAAGTCCTCAGCATGATTCATGACGCTGGCTTGCTCAATTTCTACTCTGACATAGTTGACTGGAATGAAGAGCTTATTCTTCAGTTCTACGCAACTTTGCATATCACAGGCGATGCTGCTGACGTCAACTCGTGGGTGTTGGACTGGATGACTGAAAACACTCATTACAAGGCACCAGCCTCTGAATTGCTTCATGCCTTACCAATCAGTCCTCCACCTGACGGTGCTCGTTGTCTGTATGATGAGCCTAAACTCACTGACCACTATATGCAAGTGCTCATGAAGCCGCTGAAGCCAGGACAAGCTCCAAGGACCAAATTCCTCGTGAAGGAATTGCTCTATGTGCCCAGAACCATCTACCGCATTCTGACGAAGACCATGAGTCCCATCAAAGGCCATGACTCATCCGATGAAGAAATTATAGGAATGATGAAGAATATGCTTTTCAACATGGCATCCCCATAAATTATCATGATTTCTTCATGAGGACTCCGGCGAATGTTGCACTTTCTCCATTTGAGCTGAAGCCTTACGTGTCGTGGATCATGAGATTCCTCAGAACAAGGTCTTCACTCAACTACAAGGCTGGTTTTCAGAATCACCTCAGCTACCTACCCCCTATTGAAGTCCTCAAGCGGACAATTTCCTCATCTAATGAGAAGGGCAAGTCACCAGCCGTGATCGATGAAGGCATTCGTCCATTGGATGGTCAGTTCCGCAAAGTTGCATCTTACTCCACAAATGACGACTCTGCCACTCATGATTCTGCTGCCAATGCTCCCAAGTCAAGTCCTCAAGCTACTGCTCCTCGTGTGATGACTGACCGTGAACTACTGATAAGTCTTCAACAGAAGGTGGATCAAAACCACAAGTGGGTTAAGCGTCAGTTTGGCTCTATTCTTCACAACATGACTTCTACACATAATGCAGTGAAGAAAAACCACTACTACCTCCATGAAGTGTTTGACCGCACCTGGGCTATTCTGTCACATCTATATGGTGAAGCAGATCTGATGCAAATGGTCTTCAAGGAAGACTTTGACTGGTCTGCTCCTCCACCTAAGAGATTCAATAAGGTCAAGGTTCCTTCCTTGGTGGCCAGCTCATATTCTTCATCATGCGCCACGGACGAACATGAAGACTTGGATGACACTGCAGCAGGCCCTACAACGACTCAAGACCCTGACAACGCTGGCGCTCCTCCATCAACATGATATTCCTCAGGGGCGTTAGTCTTCAGTTTCAACCCTTTTGGTCATTCGATGACAAAGGGGGAGAAATTTGAGTTAGTCTTCAAGCGGGTCTATCTTATATGGGCGTTTTTTGCTAAGTTACAACTCTCGTTCTTTTGATGACTTTGCTGGATCGAGTTGTAATCTTAAACTCTATGGTGACCTGATACTTTTGCTGTGATCTTCTGCATGCTTACTCCTCATTAATGTTAATGCACGCATGCTGAATTACATCAGTCACCATATTTCATCATGCATTTCAAATTCTTCATATTATATATCAAATGCGTGTATGAATTACAAGATATAGGGGGAGATCTCCATGATTATACTCTTCAAGTGTGCATTGCTTCAAAAGAAAATTCCTCACTATGCACATCTTTAGGGGGGTTCTTCTATATCTTGCAATCAAATTCCTCAATATCATTTTTTACACTTCATATATTTATCCCCGTTGAAAACTTAACCTATATTGTCATCAATCACCAAAAAGGGGGAGATTGTAAGTGCATCTAGTGCCCCTTAGTGATTTTGGTGTATTGAAGACTTATAGGTTAAGGGACTGATGCGTTTGTAAGTGTACACAGGTCTATAAGTCTATGAGGAGTTTGATATTTACAGAGAAAGTCGACCCCTAAAAATGAAGTTCTTCAACTGAAGACTTTCTGAAGATTTTGAAAGTGAAGAAATTGGTGTGACCTTGAAGACGTGGTAATCATTTGAGAAACATGAAGCGTGAAGACTTTTGTTTTTATAGTTTCATTTTCTCTTTCTTGAGTTATAGGAAACACCGTACTGTTAAAGGGGGTCGAGGAAATACTAAGGAAAAATTTCCATGAGATGCTCAACTCAAAATCCTACACCTACCAATCCTTTCGAATGAAGCCATTGGAAATCTCGCACAGTTCAGTCATATTCTTCGGTGACAGAGACGAAGTTCTTCTGGTCTCTGAGGAATTTGTTCTGACTGAGGAGTTAGGAATTCGCAAGTGCGAATTGCCTACACAGTGAGGAACATGATAGCCCTGAGGTATTTGAGAGTCAAATATTCCGACCATTGCTGTGCTACGCGCCAGTTGTCCCAAAATATCTACCCACCTAACGGTCATATCAGACAAGGGCATTTATGTGTTATCATGACGGGCTGCTCCCTAGGCTATAAATAGCCGCCCCCTTCAACCACTAGCTGGTTGGCTGCTCCGAGAGAAACTGACATTTGTCATTTGAGAGCATCCCATCCTCCGAGGACTTTGAGCGAAATCATCAAGTGAGGAAAAACCCAAACCCCAACCTACAAACCCCAAAGTGATTGAGCATCACTGAAGAGATTGATCCTGCATGGATCCGACGCTTGTTTCCTTTGAAGACTGTGCTTCTTCCAGACGGTTAGGCGTCAAGGTCTAGAGCATCGAAGAGGAATTGTGGATCGCCGAGTGACCGAGTTTGTGAAGGTTCGGAAGTCACTTGAAGACTTACCACGAGTGATTGGGCAAGGTCTGTGTGACCTTAGCTCAAGGAGAATACGGTGAGGACTAGGTGTCCTGGACTGCGTGTTCAGGACTGGGTGTCCGGGACTGTGTGTCCTCGAGTTTAAATACTCAGCCGCTCTAACCAGATGTACAACTGAGACAGCAGTTGGAACTGGTCTACCAAATCATTGTCTACACCGAGCTTACTGGTTCTATTTCCTTAACTCTTTCATTTCCTCATCTCTGTTGTTGTGTGCTTGTTCATATCTGTCTGAAGACATTGACTGAAGACTTTCTCAATTTCCTCAGTTCTATTTCTTCAGTTTGTCCGTCTTCTTCCTTGTGTTGTCCTGTGTTTACGCTTTCTATACTCTGTGCTTGTCTTCATTTCATCATGATGACTATGCGTGTATTCTGTTATGTTTACTTCTAAGTACTTATTCCGCCGCAAGTAGTTCTTCATTTAGAAATTTCCTCACCAGCAAATTCCTCGGTGAAGAATTCATAAAAATCGTCTATTCACCCCCCCTCTCTAGTCGATATAACGCATTGACATCGGCAGTACTAAATACTCCCTCCGTTCCTAAATATTTGTCTTTTTAGGATTTCAAATGAACTATCACATACGGATGTATATAGACATATTTTAGAGTGTAGATTCACTCATTTTGCTCCGTATGTAGTCACTTATTGAAATCTCTAGAAAGACAAATATTTATGAACGGAGGGAGTATCTTTTTTAGTCCTAAATAACACTTATATAGAGTGCGGCTAATCTGCACCCGGGCTCATCTGCACCCACGCTTAGAAAAAAATTCAAAAAAAAATACTAGAAAAATTCAAAAAAATTCAATTTTTTTGTGGTGGTAGATAATTTGACGCGTGAGGTGCGCCCCAAAATTCAACTCATTTGAGCATCTGAGCAGCTCTCGGCAAAAAAGACAAAATCAGGGTCTGTAAAAATGTATACTGTTCACGCACTGTTTTGAC
>NC_057807.1:237603460-237774484 GCF_018294505.1 Triticum aestivum
AGTTTATTATATTAGTGAGGTGCTCATTGAGTTGAAGCAGAGATATCCACATTGGCAGAAGCTTGTGTATGTAGTTTTTATGGCGAGTGGTAGCTTAAGCAATACTTTTAGGGCCATCCCATCACTGTGGTCAGATCTGCTCCTTTGGGAGATATCATCCAAAACAGGGAGGCAACTGGCTGAGTTGCTAAGTGGGCTATTGAGCTTGGACCTCATGGGTTAAAATATATGCCTCGAACGGCTATCAAGTCCCAGGCGCTCGTGGATTTCATCAATGACTGGACAGAGTTACAGGCACCGGAGGATAAACCAGGTAAGCCGGATAACACGAACTGGACTATTCACTTCGATGGGTCCAGGAAATTGGAGGGCTCGGGGGCTGGAGTTGTTCTTACTTTCCCTCGAGGTGAGAAATTTGTTATGTTCTCCACTTAATGTTTCCTTGCACTAACAATGCAGCTGAGTATGAGGCCCTGCTCCACGATCTTTGGATGGCTAAGGAAATGAACTTAAGCCGGGTACGATGCTATGGGGACTCTGATTTGGTGGCTCAGCAAGTTTCTGGTACTTGGGATTCTAAGGATCCACTCATGGCGGCTTATCGACGTGAGGTGGATGTTGTTGCTGGTCACTTCAAGGGTTACTAGGTTGAGCACATTGATCGGTGAAAAAATGAAGTGGCAGACGCTTTAAGCCGATTGGGGTCTCAATGTAATCCGGTGCCGCCCAATATCTTTCTTGACGTTTTGCATAACCCGTCGGTCAAGCTACCTACAGAGGAGGATTTAGCTGTTCCTGATCCGAAGGCTCAGTTGGTGGCGGCTCTTCATATTTTCCCAGATTGGACGGTCCCATATTTGGCATATGAACTGGGGCGAGTTACCGGAGGACGAAATTTTGGCCAGGCAGATAATCCGGCGATCCAAGTCCATGACTATTTTCAACGGTGAGTTACATCACTGCAGTGTCTCGGAGCCGTTTCAGAATTGCGTTTCTCCTGAAGAAGGTCGTGAGATTTTGCATGAGATCCACGAAGGAGATTGTAGTCACCACGCCGGTTCAAAGTCCTTGGTAGCTAAAGATTTTCGTCACAGTTTCTATTGGCTGACGGCTCATGCTGATGCCGAGGACTTGGTGAAAAGGTGTGATGGTTGTCAGAAGTTTTCACGCCGAGCTCATTTTTGGCTCAAGAATTGAGAATGATTCCAATCACTTGGCCGTTTGCAACTTGGGGGCTTGATATGGTAGGACCTTTTAAGGGGTCCAAGGATAAGAAGACCCACCTTCTGGTGGCGGTTGATAAGTTAACTAAGTGGGTAGAGGCAGAGCCAGTCAGCAAGTGTGATGTAACCACGTTGGTTCAATTCATGAAGAAGGTGATTTTCCATTTTGGTTTTCCACATAGCATCATAACAGATAATGGCACGAACCTCTCTAAGGGTGCCATGGAGGACTTTTGTCAATGTGAGCACATCCGGCTTGATGTGTCATCAATGGCTCACCCCCAGTCTAATGGTCAAGATGAGAGAGATAGTCAAGAAATCCTGAAAGGCATCAAGCCCCGACTTTTGTTCCTTTACAACGAATGCCGGGTTGTTGGGTGGAGGAGTTACCTTCTATGTTATGGAGTATCAATACCACGCCCAACAAATCTACGGGTTACATACCTTTCTTCATGGTTTACGGAGCAGAGGCGGTTCTGCCTAGTGACATCCGCCATGATTCGCCGCTCGTGGCGGCTTATGTCGAAGCTGACAATGAGAAGGCACAACAGGAAGCACTTGACCTGTTAGATGAAAACGGGACATAGCGACAGCTCGTTCGACGATTTATCAGCAAGATCTGCGGTGTTATCACAGCCGCCGAGTTAAAACTAGAGTTTTTCAAGAAGGCGACTTAGTGCTCCGGCTTATCCAGGATCAGACCGATATGCACAAGTTATCCCCACCTTGGGAAGGACCCTTTGTGGTCAGCAAGAATCTGAACAACGGGTCATACTACCTTATCGATGTTCGAGAGCACAAAGACTCACGCAAATCGGAGGAGGAGACCCGCCGGCCGTGGAATATTGCTCATCTTTGGCCTTACTACACCTGAACCATAGGCTCCTATTATGTACATATTCTTGACAATGTATACATTATGATCAATATAATAAACCGACATCCTTGCTAAAGCGGGGCCTCTTTCGTTCTTCCTTGAAAGTTTCTTGGTTACATGGGGGCTTTTGTTTATAAAGCGGAGTTCTGATTGTCCATTAATTCGGCTTATAAAGCCACAAAAAAAGCTTGGGGGCTTCATACCCAAAAATCATAAGGAGCCAAAGAGAGTTTGTTGCAAAGCACAACTCAAACATAGGCGCCCGTTGAGCACAGCTCAAAATATTTCTTGGGGGCTCTTTGCTTCTACAAGAACAAAGAGTCTATAACCTTGTAATAGGCTATAGAAGCCAGGCTTGGAAGCCAGGTGTATTCACCTAAAACGCTGGGTTATCCTGCCTTTTTAAGTAAGCCACTCCACCCAGGTAATCCTGGTACGACCCGTCGAACGTTTGACAAGTCAATCTTATAAAGACCTTGAACTTGTCATAGTTAAAAGGATGATTGGTTAATGTGAGGTCCATCTTAAAAGGCTTTTTAAAATGGTTTAACTAAGTGGCCTGGCAGCCCCATGAAAAGCCTCGTCTTTTTTTGCATGTTTTCTTCTCAATCTTTCTGTTAGCAGTTTATTTTGATGAGGTTTATGATCAAACCGGCGTCAATTGACCCGACTTGGCTTTTAACTATAAGTTGTCAAGGCAAGATCAGTTATAATCCGGTGTTTATTACAACCCGGCACGGTTTCATTATAAACCGGAAAATATGGGGGAGTTATCAGTACTCCAAATTTGGGTTATTACCCTTCCCACAATAAGCTGGTAAACCAACGATGTGATTCGATGTCACAGGTATGATATATTTCATATTTTCTTAAAAGTAAAACCTTGGTTATAAACCATGGTTTATGTTGGGTGTTACGACCCGTCCTACGATAAACCGCCGGGACACTTTAAACTTGTTGCATGCAGGATTGAATAAAGCTGCTAAGGATCATAAGCAGACATAGCATAATCATGACAGATTAATAGTATGATGCAAAGTGCACGATGGCACATCAGATCCAAGAAGTTTTCAACTAGCCTATTACATGGCATTTTCATACCCAAAAGCATATGTCTTGCAAAACGAAGAAGGTAAACCGGCCTCCAGTTTATGCATCAGCGGCGGGCTGGCTTGATGGTTACGGATCATCTTGTGCTAGATCATCTTCCTCCTCTCTATCCAGTGGCTGGAAGTCAATGGTTGACCAATCGATCCTAGTTAAGGCTCTGAACACATCTTCATCGCTTATAATATTGGACGGGTCAACTTCAGGGGCATAAGTATGCTTACAAATTGGCGGGATAAGAGTGGGAGTTTCATAGCTTGGCGTATTGACCCTCTTGTTGTGAGCATCATAAATTGATTGATGAAACGAAAGATCGGTCTCTTCAGTCAACTTACTAGCCAACGGGCGCATCTCTTTTGTCAAAGCCCAAAGATCTTCATTGTTAAATTCTGATCCGTCCTCTTTGATGCTTGGATAGCCATCCCCTATGTCAGCCGGATCAAGGAGCAAGCCGTCCTCTTTGATGCTTGGATAGCCATCCCCTTTGCCTTGGAGGTTTCTCCTTGCTGGGTCTTGATATTTTCCTCAAGGTCGACGATTTGGGATTCTTTTTTGTCCAGCTCAGCCTGCAAGAGGTATTTTATGAGTTGGCAGAACAAATTTGAAGTCCCAAGCACATAACAAGTTATACACTTGGCACTTGGGGGCTAATGCCTATCGCTTCTTATCAACAATATGGTAAAGTCTCAAAGCTCAATACAAGTATTAATCTTGGCACTTGGGGGCTAATGCATATTTGCTCAACAACACAGTTGTGAATTTTTTCCTTTGATGGTAAACCGGTTTTTAAAGATATTCAACAAGAAGTGTGAGCCTTACAACATGAAGTCCCGGTTCATCTTGAAGATATAAGCCGGCCCTTGAGGGCTACACAGGTGAAATTGAATTATTATTATTATATGAAGTCCCGGTTTATCCTGAAGAGATAAACCGGCCCTTGAGGGCTACAGAAGCAAAAGTTGAAGAATCATTTTTTTATGAAGTCCCGGTTTGAATGGGTATTGTCAAACCGGCCCTTAGGGGCTATTGGAGTCAATATTATAAATGGATCAGAAGGGAGGAATACTTACGAAGAGTTCAACGAGATTTACCTCATACCGCTCCTTCATCATGTTCACTAGACCGGCTTCATAGTCACGGTTTGTGTACACACGGTTCAAAATCCCAGAATGAATGTCTTGGGCGCTGAGGCGAGCATAGCTATCCAAATTTGATTTCCACTTGCCCTTATCAACAACAGTTTTTTCCTCTTTGGCACTGTGTTTGGACAAGGCGATGGGGTTGCCAGGAGAGGTGTAACCAGTGCCAGTAACGTAGCCGTGCTTGGCGGGTCATTAGCGTGAGCCGATGGATCAATATCCATGTGCTCAGCTTCCATGGCATGATCTGGCAACGATGGGCCATCAGGAATGTTGTCAATATCTGGGTGTGACGGTTCAGGGGGTTTTTCCGGTTCATCCCGAATGGGGTCTTCAGCCGTTTTGTTCACTTTGGCCTTCTTTCTGGCTCTGGCTTTGGCCCTGGAAAATAATAAGTATGCATCAGAATAGTGCAAGGATCGAAAATATAAAGGAATGATGGGTTAGTAAAATTTGCTCACCCAGGAACCATTTTAAGGGTTGGAAGCTTCATCCCTGTTGATTCGCCAGAAGATGAATGGGAGGTTCCCTGGTAATTCGAGTCAGACAGATTAAGAGGATATCGGAAATAACCCGCCTTGGGACAAGGTGTATCAGAAGTACAAGAGACCTCTTGGCGGCGTTTATGAACCGGAGTGTTCGATAAACCGGAGGAAGTAACCACTTGGCCGCTATGCCGGGTTGTCCGGCGAGCTTCATGTTGTTGTGTCCTCAAAAGAAAGTGCGGATCCAAATAAGCTAGAGCATGTGAAAATCTTACTTTCTGGACTGCTTGACGGATTTTTGGTGTTGGCAGAGGATCTAAGTCGGAATAAAGGATAATTACCTCTACATCATTAGCACGGCTAGCCTCCGCATCATCCTAATAATGATCATTGTCAATAAGGCGTATGAAAAAAGAACCACGAGAATCAAGTTCTACCTCTGACTCTGGATCATCAAGGTCTTCATCATTGGTCGGATCAGGGGATTCGGAAGTTTTCTTCTTCGCAGGTTTCTTTGTAACTTTGGTTTTAAGGCGAGGCGTCTTCACCGGTTTGTCCTACTGTTTCGCCGGTTTATCCTACGGCTTCTTTTTCCAAAATGGATCATCACCCTGCAAAGATGAACAAAAAATTATAAGGAAATATTTAAAAGGGGGCAAATTAAGACAAGAAGAATGCAATTCTTACAGCTGGTGGTTTATTGGAAACACAGAAGGGACTAAGCCCCGTCTTGCTGCACTCAGATACCGGTTCATCCAACATCTTTTCGACAGCTTCAGTAATCTCGTCGTTAGTTAGCTAAATTTCAATGTGTCGTTGAGGGTCTTTGACATCCCCTGTGTACTCGCACATTAAACCGGGGTGGCGACTTAAGGGCAAGATACTCCAAGAGACCCAACAACGAACAAAGTTGATGCCAGTTAAACCATTCGCCATAAAGGCTCGGAGTTTTGAAAGCTGTGGTGCATACTTAGCTCATTCCTTTGCAGTAAGTCGTTGGGGAAATGGATGTGTATTGGTAAGCCGGTGAGCACGATAACCCGGCAAATGATTTTCGTCAGCTGGAGCTGTGTTTTGATGATAAAACCACGTTTGATTCTAGTCTTTGGGGTGGCTATGATGTTTGGGGTGAGGGAAACTGACATCCTTCATTTTCTGAATTGAAACTCCGCCAAGTTCAGTATTGGGCCCATCCATAAATTCAGTATGGCGGTTTAAGTAAAAGAAGTCTCTGAATAACTCAACGGTAGGTTCTTCTTGCAGATAAGCCTCGCAAAATACTTGAAAATTGCAAATATTGGACACGGAGTTCGGTCCAATATCTTGAGGGCGGATTTGGAAGCTAGCAAGCACGCCACGGAAGAATTTTGATCCGGGAGGGCTAAACCCCCGACCCAGATGATCAGTAAATACAATCACCTCTCCATCCTTGGGTTCAGGAGGATTTTCTGGACCGGGGACCCTCCAGTGGATGATTTCCTCACTCGCTAAAGCGCCAGTTGCAACACATCCGTTCAGCTGCTCTTTCGTAACCCGGGAAGGAACCCAGTTGCAAGCATAAAATTGTTTGGCCATTTGTTAAACAAGACCTGAAGGAAGATTGGTGCCGGTTTAAGAAGTCATGATCAATTGCAAAAAGTAAAAGGGGCAGGAAGTATTCAAGTATGAAAGAGTTATAAACCGGAGATATACTTTATCAGCTTGCAGAGATAACCAGTTGGCGGTTTAAGAGGGGACTAATGGTACCTGGCGGGTTATGATTCAAAAGTTAAACCGCTCGCACAACTGCCAAGTTTTAGATCTATGAGTGAAAAGTGACTAAGTGTTGCAGAAACAGGTTTTACAGATTGAGGCTATCATTTTGGATCAAACGTAGTTCAAAAAGGGAGAAAATTCTGAAACCCTAAGTTGTGATATTAGAGCAATTCATGGATTCAAATGGGATCTCTTGCAAAAGTGGAGGCCTTCAAATATAAAAAATGAGTACTAAGATCAGTACCGCGCGCAATAATCACTAGGCCTTGCATCAACAAACTACAAGATAGGGGAAGCAAAAAAGGAATGGGGATGAAGTACCGAGGAACTTGAGAACACCCTAATGCAGATCTAGGGTAAGAGAAAGGACTGACTCACTGAAGCTGTTGAACAGCGGAGAAGCGCGGACAAACTCTGGTGCGCTCAGGTCGATGCAGCGGCCAAGGATGGTGCGGCGGTTGAAGGTCGATGGTGGCGGCGGACATCCAGGGCTCGGGCGTCGCGAGGTTGACGGTGAGACGAAGAGGCACGGAGGGGGAAAAGAGAAAGGGACTCTCCAACCCTATTTATAAGGCGAATGGATAAGTGGTAGGTGCGGGAATCGAGGAGTTCCAAATTGGATATGTGACAAGGCCGACGCTTCGATTCTCGGGAGTTCATAAAAAAGGAGGATGCATATATATATATATGATTTTGGATTCGTATAAATTTAATGACAGGTGATGTCATGGCGGGTTATCACGATTTCAGAAGATGATGTCACGACGAGTTACAGTTTTCACGAAGGTAATAAAGAAGGGATTTTCCTAAGTGTTGAAGATTGACATGAACAAGTTCAAATCAACCTGGGGCCTAATGTTGGGGATATAACTGGTGGGTATAAACCGCCCAGGAGGGGCCGGTTTATCCACAGAAAGGCTGCCAATATTGAAGCCCGTGAAGTTATAGAAGACGACGACTTATGAAGGAAACATAATAAGGGAGCCCAAAGCCCAGAGGCGGGTTAGGGCCCATAGACATAAACCACCATAGGCGTGTAACTTGTAATGTAAGATAGGAAAGAGTAGATACCGAGCCGGACACGTTTATGAACCGGCCTCGGGATTCTGTAGACCGACGGGCGTTAACCTGCGTATATAAAGGGACGACCCGATGGCGGTTTAGGGACAAGAAACAACAACTCTAGAGCCAGGCAAAGCGGATTCGCTCCCTGGTCATCGAAACCCCATCAATTCCACCACAACTGGATCGTAGGATTTTACCTTCACCGCAAGGGGCTGAACCAGTATAAACTCCCCGTGTCCTTTGTCCGGTTTAACCCGTCTAAGCTAATCTCATTGTGATGGCTCCACGACTAAGTCCTCACACTAGGATATCTGACATGATAATTCCACGACAAATAGTATTGACTTTCCTATGGACTCAATGTGATCTTGGATCACTTAACCAAAAATGTAGAGTCTTGAAGCTTTGCCAGCCCATGTCCTTAGAAATTGAGGAGTCCACATTCTCATGTCCTTGCCATGCCAATCATTGAACTTTTTTGAAATCTAACTTGAATAAACATTAGTTCAATGACATATATGTTATTGAATTACCAAACCACATGGGGATTACTTGCACCTTCACTTCTCTTGTATTTGAGGATGCTTGCATGGAGTATAATCATAAGTAGGTGTTTGTTCAAGTAAGAACAACACCTTAGCTCCGGTCCACCCACATAACAACTTATGAAAGCAATGAACGTAAGTCAATAAATTGTGGTGAAAGTAACTAGAAGAAATACATGTGTGTCCTCAAGAGCGTTTTAATCACTATAAGAAGTACCTTCGGCTTGCCAACAACAATAAGCACTACTCCCTCTGTTTTTATTTACTTTGCATATTAGAGTTGACCGAAGTCAAACTTAATAAAGTTTGACCCAGTATATAGAAAACAATATAGACATTTATCGTAACAAATCTATATTATGTGAAAGTACATTCTATAATAAATCTAATAGTGTTGATTTGTTATTGTATAGGTTAATATTTTTGTTTAGAAACTTTATCAAAGTTTACAAAGATTGACTTTGACCAAAGCTAATATGCAGACTAAATAAAAACGGAGGGTGTACTTGTTACTTGCTACTAATTATCTTGCGATCAAATTACATATCAAAACTATCTTACAACACTTGTAGAGAATACCTTGATGAAAAACGCTTATCGATTCCTTCTGCTCCTCATTGGATTCGTCACTCTTACTTATCTAAATGACTATGGTTGATCCCCTATACTTGCGGGTCATCATACCTGCTAGCACAGAAAATCATTAGATCCCTCGGTAGTGGTCCTGGCGTAGCTAGATGTCTCAGAGTGAAGGTCGCACGGGTTTTTTACCCAGGTTCAAGCCTCCGAAGAGTAATACCCTACATCCTACTCGTGTTTGTTATGCATGGTGGGGGGATACCTCATGTGAGGGGTTACAATCACTACTGCAGGATGCTGCTAACGCGACACTACGATTAGAGACCCTTTAAAGAAACTATGTGTGATGCATTAATCGCAAACGGGGATGTAAAAAAACCGTCAAAAAAGATGCAAAACATTTGCGATGGCGGAGAAATCAAACACGGTTCAGATTTTAGTTACGTGTGCTATGCGGGGCATATGGTTGATGCATACGAACTATTTACGATTAGACAGAACAACATAAACGAGCAACCATATCAATGTGTGTGCGATATATGACATACAGTTTGCTCTGATGAACTGTTTTCTATTAGGGAATGCAACATAAACGAACGGCCATATCAAGGTGTGTGTGATATACGATATACAGTTCACTCGGGCGAACTGTTAGCGATTAGGGAAGAGAACAAAAACGGTTCAACTTAACAAATGTGTGTGATATGCGGCATACAGTTCACATGGATGAACTGTTTGCGATGAGCCAAAAGAACACAGTCGATTCATGTAAATAAGATGTGTGTGATACGCAGCAAACAACCCACTCAGATGAATTGATTGCGATGAGAAATTACAACACATCAGTTACTATAGTTAGTTTGTGTGTGATTCTGTTTGTATAAAAACTCTGAAAATGCAAACTAGTTGCTTGCGGTTGCTAGGAGTATCACACACGATGTGTCTGCAAGTACTCATGTGCGATGATTAGTAAGTTATACATGTGTTTCCTTATGTTAACACATGTCTGATAAATAACACGTGGTACCGCATACTGTATTCAGGTCGTGTGTGTGCTCCACTGAGTCTCCGCGCTCCAGCGTATGCTTCGCGCGCTCCACATGGGTGAATTGTAAAATCCACGCCCCTTCCCTCATCGGTTTCCCGCCGCCAGCTAATGGCTTGCTGCATATAACCCAGGTGGCAACGCGCTGTCAGGACACTCTGCGCAGATCTTGTCCTCACCCATCAAGCATTAGTTATTCCAAGCATGCCAGGCAACAACCAAAGCTTTGACGTCGACCCCTACCTGTGTTACATCTTCGGCAGGGAGAACGAGCTGGAGTAGGTAGGGAGCAAGAGCTTCATCGGCCGGTGCATGCACCATGGCCCATCGGCAGCGATATCGGCATGACAGTCCTTGGGCGCACAATCGACATATTGCAGAGGAGGTGTGATGAGCAGTTTGCCATCTGATATGTCTCTGTCATATCTATAATTTTTGATTGTTTCATGCCAATATTATTCAATTTTTACATACTTTTGGCAACTTTTTATATGATTTATTTGGACTAACTTACTTATCCAGTGCCAAGTGCCAGTTCGTGTTTGTTGCATCTTTTTGTTTCACAGAAAATCCATATCAAACGAAGTCCAAATGCAATAAAAATCTATGGAGAATTATTTTGGAATATATGTGAATTTTATTAGGTGGAATCAACGTGAACGGAGGCCAGAGGCCACCATAACCCACCAGGGCATGCCACCAGGGCCCAGGCGCGCCCTGGTGTATCGTGCCCTCCTCAAATATCAGTTGGAGCCCTTCTTCTGGCGCAAGAAAGATAATTTATGTAAAAAAATCATGTAAAAATTTCAGCACAATTGGAGTTAGGGATCTCCGGGAATTTAAGAAACCGTGAAGGGCCAGATCTGGGGAGCGCGAAACAGATGAGAACAGAGAGGGAGATCCAATCTCGGAGGGGCTCCCGCCCCTCCGCTGCCATGGAGGCCATGGACGAGAGGGGGAACCCTCCTCCCATCTAGGGCGGAGGCCAAGGCAGAAGAAGAAGGAGGAGGGGGGCTCTCCCCCCTCTCTCCCAGTGGCACCGGAGTGCCGCCGGGGCTAGGATTGTGACGGCGATCTACACCAACATTCTTGCTACCATCAACACCAACTCTCCCCCCTCTATGCAGCGGTGTATTACCCCTTCTCCCCGCTATAATATCTACTTAAACATGGTGCTCAACTCCATATATTATTTCCCAAATGATCTATGGTTATCTTATGATGTTTGAGTAGATCCGTTTTGTCCTATGGGTTAATCGTGATCTTGGTTGGGATGATTGTATATTTTATTTATGGTTTTGTACTACGGTGCCCTCCCTCTCGCGCAAACGTGAGGGGCCCCCCGCTGTAGGGTGTTGCAATATTTCATGGTTTGCTCATTGTCACTGTTGCGGGGGATGACAACAGCCTAAACACGGATAAGTGGGTCATGGTGTATGGGAGTACAGAGGACTTGATACTTAATGCTATGGTTGGGTTTCACGACCTTAATGATGTTTAGTGGTTGTGGATGCTTGCTAGAGTTCCAATCATAAGTGCATATGATCCAAGTAGACAAAGTATGTTAGCTCATGCCTCTCCCTCATATAAAATTGCAAGAATGATTATCGGTACTTGTTATCGATTGCCTAGGGACAAATGACTTTCTTGTTGATAAAAGCTATCCACTTTTGTTACCTCGCAATTTATTCGTAGTTTTATTCTCGCAAAGTACTCATAGTTTTATTCTTGCAAAATAGTTTCATACTTGTTTTAGGTAAAGCAAATGTCAAGTGTGCGTAGAGTTGTATGGGTGGTCGATAGAACTTGAGGGCATATTTGTTCTGCCTTTAGCTCCTCGTTGGGTTCGACACTATTATTTATCGAAGAAGGCTACAGACAATCCCCTATACTTGTGGGTTATCAAGACCTTTTTCTGGCGCCGTTGCCGGGGAGCAATAGAGTGGGGTGAATATTCTCATGTGTGATTGTTTGCTTTATCAAGTAGTTTTTATTTTCAGTTCTAAGTTGTTATCTAGCTTTAGTTATGGATATGGAACACGAAACGCCAAAAAAATAGTTGTACTTGCTACTCATGGAGATGGAAGCCTCCTAAAACCCTCGATGCTCGTTATGTGAAAAATATTATGCACAACTTTGATAATCCTGAGAAAACTCCATTCAACATGATAATGGGAGACACGCTGGATCAACATGAATACTTTAGGGATTATCGCTTGACACAAAAAGGGGAACTGTTATGGGATAAAATGATATGTTGCATTGGTATGCTTGGAATTTATGCCAGAGATGTGATTTTATTTGTTTCTCTAAGATGAATGCTCCACACCCTTTACATGCATATTTAATGATAATGAAACCTTGGCTTCTTATGCTAATGGTATATATGATTTTTATGATGTGGAACGAATAGAATAATTTGTTGCTTTTAAGGGTGCTTATGAAATTGAATCTTTGTTTGAAAAGTTTGAAGATTTTGATGATTCAATTTATAGACCTAAACATTTTGCTATCCTTAAATATTGCTATGATAATTATAAAAACAATTCTGATATTGATGTGTTTATTGAGAAAATCTCCCCTGTCTGAGAAGAGACTAATATTTTGCAGGAGTCTATGGAAGAAGGAATTGATGAAACTGTGAGCTCATTGGTTGAAAAAGATGATGAGGAGACTGAAGAACAAAAGGAGGAAGAGCGGATTGATCACCTGTGCCCACCTTCTAATGAGAGTAACTCTTCAACTCGAACATTGTTTAATGTCCCTTCGTTCTTACCGAAGGATGAATGCTATGATAATTGCTATGATCCCGTTGATTCTTTTGAAATATCATTTTTTGATGAACTTGATGCTTGTGGCCATGATGCCAATATGAATAATGCTTATGGAGATGAACTTGCTATAGTTCCTTATATTAAGAATGAAATTGTTGCTATTGCACCCATGCATGATAGTCCTATTAACTTTTTGAATTCTCCAAACTACACTATATCGGAGAAGTTTATTCTTATTAAGGATTATTTTGATGGGTTGCCTTTTACTGTTGAACATGATGGTTTTGATGAATATAATATGCATGTGCTTGCTGCTCCTACTTGCAATTATTATGTGAGAGGAACTACATCTCCACCTCTCTATGTTTCCAACACGAAAAAATTGCAAGAAACTACTTATGCCATGTATTGGCCTTTACTTGATGTGCATGAATTGTTCTTGTAAGTGCATCTAGTGCCACCCCTAGTTGATTTTGGGGTATTGACAACAAACCTGGTTGAGGGACTAATGTGTTTGTGAGAACTGCAGGATAACATAGGTAGTAGTCCCTCATTGATTGGGTTTACCTACCGGAGATGACTCCTAAAAATGTGTGAAGACATTGAAGACAATGGTGGTCTGTGAAGCTATTCACGTTGAAGTCTATGACATGAGAAGACATCACATGAAGACTATGGAGCGCGAAGACTTAGCTGTTTCGTTGTTTCCTTTTCCTCTTTGTTGAGTCATAGGAACCACCGCACTGTTAAGTAGGGTCCAAGTGAACAAAGTCAGAGTGACTGAAGTGATGCTCAACCAAATCATATGTCTTCGAGCGAAGACAATGAGAGCAAATCTTATCCGGAGTCGGATGAGTCAGCTTTACTTGTAGCCCAAGTCAAGTTGTCGCGTGTGTTTGAAATCTGACCGTTGGAACACGTGTCAGTTCCTTAGTGACCCAGGGTCATTTCGGACAAATCAGGTCAGGGTGCCTAGTGGCTATAAATAGCCCACCCCCTACACCAGAAATTGGAGGCTGCTCAGAGTTAGTACACGGCTTTTGTCATTTGAGAGCAACCCACCTCCAAAGCTTTTGAGAGAGAATCCTTACGAGGACAAAGCCCAAACCACCCAGAGCCCAAAGAGTGTTTGGCATCACTACAGTCTTTTTATCCGCGGGATCTGAAGACTTGTTACACTTGAGGTCTGTGAATCCTCTAGCTGGTTAGGCGTCACGTTCTGAGCATCCAAGAGTCATTGTGGATTGCCGGTGAACAAAGTCTGTGAAGATTTGGAAGTCTACCTTGAAGACTTACTAGAGTGATTGGGCGGGGACTAGGTGTCCTTAGCTCAAGGCGAATAAGGTGAAGACACGGTTTTCTGAGTTGAATCACAGCCTCCCTAACCAGACATACAGTTGTCACAGCAACTGGAACTGGTCAAACAAATATCTGTCTCCTCCACGCGACTGGTTCTATCTCTCACTTCTCTTTACTTACAGTTTTTCTTCGTGAAGTCATTGCCTGCTTGCATTATCTGTTTGACTTCACTGCGTGACTACTTGGTCTGGTTGGCTTCATACTTTCTTCCATCTTGATCCTTACTACCTAGCTACTGACAGTCTTTGTGACTTCATTTCTATCGTTTGTCTTTGGAACTCCCATGTTTTGAAGACTTTGATAAAAATCACCTATTCAACCCCCGTCTAGTCGATAACTAGCCCTTTCAATTGGTATCAGAGCGAGGTACTCCCTTATTCTGTGTGATTCGATTTAACCACCTAGAGTTTTAGCTATGTCAAATGCAGGGATAATCAAGGTCTCCGCTGTGTGCCCCCTCTTCGATGGCACCGAATATCCCTACTGGAAGAATAAGATGCACATGCATCTTGAAGCCATTGATGTTGATCTGTGGTATGTTGTCAAGAACGGCGTTCCCAGGACCGGTGAAGGTGTCACCCTGCTGATGTCAAGAGGTTCATTCAACTGGACTCCACCGCCAAGAACATTATCTGTGGTCATCTGACCAAAGGACAGTATGGTCGTGTGAGTGCTCTGGAAACCTCGAAGCTAGTCTGGGACTGGCTCTCCAAGGTCAATGAAGGCGTCTCAATTCAGCAAGATCAAAGGATCAGTGTCTTCCGCAACCTCTTCAACCACTTCAAGCGACATGACAATGAAAACGTCCAGCTCACATTTGATCACCTCACTGATATCACAAATGAGCTCCAAGCACTCGGTGCCACTGAGATCACGAAGCATGAAATAGTCAAGACACTACTGAGATCACTTGACAACTCATTTGACACCTTAGCCCTGATGACACAAGAACGCCCTGACTACAAGACTCTCAATCCGTTTGACATACTAAAGAAGCTAAACACACATGAGTTTCAGCTATTTGAGAAACGAGATATCTATGGCCCCAACTATAGCCAAACTCGCGCTTTGAAGGCAAAGGTTGTTTCCTCATCTGAAGAAGAATTTGACTGCAGTTCTGGTGATCCTGGAGACATTGGAAAGGAACTTGCTATACTTGTGAAGAAGTTCCAGAAATTCACCAAGAAGAAAGGCTTCAGAAGGTCTTCATGATCCAGCTCAAGAAACGATGAAGTTTCCACCCAAGACAGCAAGAAGAGAACCTGTCACAAGTGCAAGAAACCTGGTCACTACATCTCTGAGTGTCCAAAGTGGGACAATGAGAAGAATAAGAAGAAGAAGAGCAAAGAATATCATTCTGATGACAAGAAGAAGAAGAAATCCTCAAAGTCTTCTTCCAAGTCTTCATCACACAAGAAGAGCTCATCTGGCAAGGCTCATGCTTTTGTTGGCAAGGAGATGGATTCAGAGGAGGAGTCTGCTTCTGGGGAGGCGGAGGTGGAGTCTGAGGAGGAGTCCGACTCTGGTGTTGCGAGTCTGGATCTAGCTACATCTTACGTCACCAAGTCCATCTTCAACACTGAAGACAATGGCTCCGTCACCAACACTAATGATAATGGCAAGGATGACTCGGCTCCCACCTACTACTTCATGGCACGTGGTGCCAAGGTAAACTCACGCGATGCTTATTTTCGAACATCAAGTGAAGATGACTCTGATGGTGAATCCAAACCTAGTTACAAAACACTTGCTAAAATTGCAACTGAACAACAGAAAGCTATGGCACATATTCAAAAACTGTTAGACAAAAGCGATGACCTGTTGGATGCGGAAATGACTAAGACTCGGTCCTTAATTGAAGACATAAAAAATCTTCATGTTAAGTACCAGGAACTTGAAGGTCGACATGAATCGCTCTCAACCTCTCATGAAAAGCTTTCCTACGATTATCTTCAAAGGAAGCAGGAACATGAGAAATTGAGATCGACACATGAAGATCTTCAAAAGGAAAACGAGTCACTCCGCGCTTAGGAAGGATTTGAACCACCATGTTTAAAATGCATTGAGCGTGATAACGCTGCCGCTATTGCTGAATGTTCTACTACTACCCCTGTTGCAATATCTTCAACTGCTAATGTGGTAATGGACCCCTCTGCGGAGGACACCACTACTATTGCTGATGAGAATGCTAGGTTGAAGACACTGCTTGAGACAGGGATGTACAAAAGTCTCAAAGGGCATCAGACATTATGTGATCTCCTTAAAAAGCAAATTCTGAATCGAAACCCTAGGAAAGAGGGTGTTGGGTTCGAGAGGAAAATGAATGTTGACGGATATTACTGGAAGCCTGAGTAGTACCCAAAAACCACATGGGTTGCTGCAAAGGAACCTTCAGTGGATCCATCCACCCTATCTGGTTTCACTTGTGCTAACCCTATTATCATTGATGAATCCTTTGATGCAAACTATAATCTGTTCAAAAATCAGAATGGTGAATTGTTTGCCAGGTATATTGGTACTAACTGTAGGAATGGGCCCCCAATGAAGAAGATATGGGTACCCAAAATATGTATTAAGAACCTTCCAGTGAAGGTCATCATGATACCAACTGTGAAGAAGACAAATCCCACATCAAAGGCTTCATATGGTCCAAAAGCTTCATACAGACCGAGGATTCATCTGAGTCGCCCTAACGTCAATGTTTTGCAGGGAAATCATACTTAGACCCATGAATATGAGCGTGTTTCATCAAACCGCTATGTTCATAGAACTAAGAACTTTTTTGCTTATTCATATGAGTATTATTCACCTCCTGCAAGGCTATTTACTAGGGCTTCAAAGCCGAAGTTCTCAGATGCTGCACTTAGACTCATTGCTTCTAAGCCACCCCTGAAAATGTGGGTGGTTAAGAAAACTTGACTCTCTTTTGTAGGGAAAGGTCTCCAGCCGGAAATCAAAGGCGTCCAAAGCTAATGCTAGAGACCTTAAAAATCTTGTGGGGCGCAAGATAAAATTCCCAAATGGTCTTACCATGTATTTCGTTTCGGGATTCCTTGACACTCATCCTATCTATCCTAACCAAGACCTGAATTTCTATGTTCCACTTGTTCGTCAAATGTTTCTGCTTCACAACTCGCTTGGTGAAGCCTATCCCCCAAACTGCACTGTAGGCTATGACACCTCGTGCTTCAGAATGGATTATGGACAGTGGATGCACTAATCACATGACTGGTGATCGAAGTCTTCTGATGGATTCAACACTACATCCATCAGACAAGAGTCACATCACATTTGCTGACACTGGTAAAACCAAGGTATTGGGTCTAGGTAGAGTTGCAATTTCAAGGGATCAGCACATGGATAAAGTGATGCTTGTTGAATCCCTTGGTTTCAACTTAATGTTTGTCTCAATGCTTTGTGACTTAAACATGATTGTGTTATTTGGAAAATATAGTTGCCTTGTACTGATGGAATCTGATAAGTCTCTAGTCTTTGAAGGGTATCAAAAAGATGATCTGTATATGGTAGATTTCTCAGCAGGACCGGAGATGGCCGTATGTCTTCTAGCAAAAGCTTCAGAGTGTTGGCTTTGGCATTGAAGGCTAGGGTATGCTGGCATGAGAAACTTGCACACTCTCGCGAAGAAGAAGCATGTTGTGGGTATCGAAGGCATCAAGTTCAAGAAGGATCATCTGTGTGGTGCCTGTGAAGCTGGAAAGATGACAAGAGCAAATCACCCCTCGAAGACAATCATGACTACATCTCAACCCTTGGAGCTGCTACACATGGACTTATTTGGCCCTACTCACTACTCTACTCTCAATGCTACTACTTGCCTCTATGGCTTCGTCATTATTGATGACTACTCTTGATATACTTGGGTGCATATAATCCTCTACAAGACTGAAGTGCAGGATGTCTTCAGACGCTTTGCCAATCGTGCCATGACGAACTATGGCGTCAAGATCAAGCAGATCAGAAGCGACAATGGCACTGAGTTCAAGAACACCAGCCTCGACCTTTACCTGGATACCTTGGGTATCACTCCTGAGTTCTCTTCTCCTTACACACCTCAGCAGAATGGTACCACAGAGTGCAAGAACAGAACCCTTATTGAGATGGCCCGAACGATGCTTGATGAGTACAAGACTCCACGGAAATTCTGGCCTGAAGCCATTGATACTGCGTGCCACGTCATAAACCGTGTTTATCTTCACAAGCTCCTAAAGAAAATATCCTATGAACTCCTAACTCGTAAGAAATGAAATGTCAGTTACTTCAGAGTATTTGCTGCTAGGCGCTGGATCATGGATCCACATCACACTTCAAAATTTGCACCAAAAGCACATAAGGTTTTATGCTTGGTTATGGAAAGGATTCACACTCCTACAGAGTCTTCAACCTCTTTCACTATAAAGTGGTTGAAACTGTGGATGTGCGGTTCAATGAGACTAATGGCTCGCAAAGAGAGCACCTACCAAATGTGCTAGATGAAGTTCATCCTAGTGAATCTATCAAGCTCATGGGTACTGGAGAGATCATACCGTCTGAACCTCAGGCTGAAGATCAACTCATCATTTCACCAAGTCAAGAAGAAGACAATGCTCAGCCTAAAGTCAATACTGAAGCTGAAGATAATGATCCGCAAGGGCAAAATCTTTGTCCAGTACATCCCCGAGTTGCTAATGAAGTACAGATTGAGAAGATAATTGACAGCATCAATGCACCTGGTCCACTCACTCGTTCAAGGGCAACACAAAGAGCAACTTAGCTAACAAACTTCTGTGGGCATTTTGCATTCGTCTCAATCTCTGAACCCAAGAAAGTTGTTGAAGCCTTCATGGAATCTGAATGGATTCAAGCCATGCAAGAAGAGCTTCAACAGTTCGAGCTGAACAATGTGTGGTAACTGGTCAAGCGTCCTGATCCTCATAAGCACAATATCATTGGGACAAAATGGATATAACACAACAAGCAAGATGAGCATGGTCAAGTTGTCAGAAACAAGCCTCGCCTCGTTGCACAAGGATACACTCAAGTGGAAGGGATTGACTTTGATGAAACATTTGCTCCGGTGGCTAGGCTTGAAGCCATTCGCATACGGCTAGCCTATGCAAATCATCACAACATCCTTCTGTATCAAATGGACATGAAGAGTGCTTTTCTTAATGGAAAGATTGAAGAAGAAGTATATGTTGCACAACCTCCTGGCTTTGAAGATCCAAAACATCCTGATATGGTATACAAGCTCAACAAGGCACTGTATGGCCTCAAACAAGCCCCTCGTGCTTGGTATGACACACTCAAAGACTTCCTGAAGAGCAAAGGCTTCAAACCTGGTTCACTAGATCCTACTCTCTTCACGAAGACATATGATGGTGAACTGTCTGTGTGCCAAATCTATGTGGATGACATTATCTTCGGCTGCACAAATAAGAAATATAGTGATGAGTTTGGTCACATGATGCAAGAGCAATATCAGATGTCCATGATGGGTGAGATGAAGTTATTCCTGGGTCTCCAAATCCGTAAGCAACGCAACAACATCTTCATCTCTCAAGAAAAATATCTCAAAGATTGCCTGAAGAAGTTTGGAATGCAAGACTGCAAAGGATACACCACGCCAATGCCAACCAAAAGTCATCTGGGTCCCGACGCCAATGGTAAAGAGTTCGATCAAAAGGTATACCGCTCCATGATTGGTTCTTTGCTTTATTTATGTACATCTAGGCCAGATATAATGCTTAGTGTTTGCATGTGTGCCCGATTCCAAGCGGCACCAAAGGAATCATATCACTTAGCCGTGAAGCGAATTCTTCGATATTTGGCTTACACCCCAACACTAGGATTATGGTATCCAAAGGGCTCAGAGTTTGATCTAGTAGGATTCTCAGATGCTAATTATGCTGGTGACAAGGTTGATCGCAAGTCCACATCAGGCACATGTCACTTTCTGGGATGATCACTTGTCTGTTGGTCTTCAAAGAAGCAGAACTATGTATCTCTCCCCACTGTTGAATCCGAATACATTGCTGCTGGATCTTGTTGTGCTCAGCTTCTCTGGATGAAGCAAACTCTCAAGGACTATGGTATCCACCTGAAGAATGTGCCACTCTACTGTGATAATGAAAGCGCCATCAAGATTGCCAACAACCCAGTTCAGCACTTGAAGACAAAGCACATTGAGATTCGTCATCACTTTCTCAGAGATCATGTCATGAAGGAAGATATTGATATCATTCACGTCAACACTGAAGAGCAATTGGCTGATATCTTCACAAAGCCCTTGGATGAGAAAAGGTTTTGCAAGTTGTGGTGTGAGCTAACTATCTTGGAATCCTCAAATGTCCTGTGATTGGACACACATCCTAACACTTATGCATTTTGATGACTTAGATGTGCAACACATGAAGTAATGTATATCTTCAATCAATGAAGACATACACTCTAAGTGTGAATACATTAATGCAGAATTTTACTTCGGAGCGCCATGATAATTGTGCGCCGTGTCTGGGTCTAATACTTCCTATACGGTGGGTAACGCCACCACCAAACTTTTATTTGAAGTGTTTCTCTTGGCGTTATGATTGCAAAGTCTTCGTACTTGATTTGTCTTCAGGTTTGAAATTGAGTTCATATTTGACTTATCTTCATCTTGTTGATTTGGTCTCATACTGATTATATACATATTAGTGTTCTGTCCTCTACAACATTCACTTATAGCTATGGCTTCTTGCTGAATCTTTTGATCTAAGTGAATGTGATCGGACCCTAACCTATCTATGCTTCTACCTCAACTCTATCTGTCCAAATCATATGCATTCTATTGAAAACTGTCGATTGTCTTCACTGAGACCTTGTCAGCTGAAGTCAATCTGACAAACATTTATATCTGCTTTTAATGCTATATCTTTATTGCCTGAAATCCAAAGAATTCGGAACGACCACCCCGACAATCCAGGCATGCGTGGGATCATGGAACAACTTCCAAGGTGTTGCATGCTTGTCACGTGCCCTTCAGATGTGAACCGCCAGGGGCACCTGCATAATTGCGATGTGTCGTCCCTTTCCTTATAAATACCCATCCCATCGCGGTCAAAATCTTTCTTTCACCTTGCCACCTCTCGCAAACCCTACCGCCATCGGTAGCTCTCGACGACGCCGGCGACGAAGCGCTTAGCTGCCGCGACCTCACCGACGCCGTCCTCACGCCGGCCGCAGACCTCGTCTTCTCCGCCGCCGCCGTAGGTGTCTTCCATCGCCAAGTTATGGCATGGGAGATTGAACTGCTCGGCCGCCTACTTCGCTCCGTCTAGCAGTTCCTCATGTGGTAATTAAAACCTACTTTTTACCATCTTTTCAATCCGATAGATTTATCCTTATTTACAAAAAGTGGTTTCTACACTTCCAAGTTGAATCTATCACGTTCTGCATCTCATATTAAGTCTAGTCTCTTCACTTATGCTTCTCTACAAGTTAGATTCCTCACTTGTACTTATTCTTGGATTCGTACAAATCTGGAACCGACTCACAACATATAAGTGAATGTCTTCGCGTTATGAGGTTAATGTCTTCAAACTGATTTATCTTCAAAATCTTCTGAGAATGCATATGACCTCTTCCCCTTCCTTCGCACCTCTAATGCTGTCATAGGTACATGTCCGTGGGAGAATACCTTGGTTCTCATAGTCTGCATTCATTTGCAGAATTCTTATAGAGTCACATAAATTCTCCTGAAGCCAGTTCTTGTCTGACCAGTCGTCGAAAGCCTTTGCACGTTCTGAAGCCATTCAGTTTAATCTTCATGGCTACTGAAAAGTCAGCTAGAAAGGGTGGAAGACAACACCATGGGAATACATCCAAGGATTTGCCACAAGATCTGCATGAAATGTACAAGACAGACCCTGAAGAAACCTATAGTGAATGCAAAACTCGAATCCAATGGATTCGAAGATATTGGGCTGAAGAGTGGTTCAAATAAAGATTTGTCACGGCTGAGTATGCAGAGAAGAATGCCATCAAGCAGCCTTGGGGAGATATATTATACAAAAATCTTCAACCCCAGTCCCTGTCTGAAGCTGTTGATCAAGAATTCTATTCGTGCATGGTTCACGGCCCACAACCAGAGAATGCTGACCCATCTTCTCTGCTGTGGTGTCACGAAGACAATCTGTTCAAGTGCAACTTCAAGTTTGCCAAGGACTCTGCTGTTAAGAACAAGAAAGCATTTGGACTGACTTCAACTCAGGTCCTTCTGCTTTTCGGGAAGATGGCACACGTGAAGCCAATGAGAACAGAATCGGCCCTTTCTACAACTTCAAAGGCCTCCTCTCAAACATTGCTGTCCAAGGTGCAAATGTGGATCACTCTGCTGATGATGCAGATTCTGATGAAGCTCCAGCTCCTCCTAAGCCGCAGAAGCAAAAGAAGTATATGGCTTCAAAACCTACTGATGCACCAAAAGATTCACGAGTGAAGCCACTAGCAACTGCTCCTCTAGCACCAAGTTATTCTGAAGATCAATCCCGTGTCTCCAAGCGGAAAGAGAAGCCCCAGAAGAAAAATGTTCAGAGTTCTAGTCAAGCACTGACACCAGCTGCCGTTCTAAGGAACGAGACCGAAGCCATTGATCTGTCATCAGATAATGAGTTTGGTGATGATGCTCTTGAGCAGCTTATTAAGAGCAAGCAAGAGGCGGAGATCTTCAAGGATCTTCCCCTCTTCAATGTGAACATTCTGGACAACTTCATTGATGAGTGGTTTGACAACCCAAATCTCAGCTTTGATGATCTTCAGCTCCCAGTTGGCATCAGCGTCGCCTTTCAAGGCGACATTGCTCCTGAGCTGGCTCTGGCTCAGAAGATTGTCGAACTGAAAAAGAAAATTGACTATGAGAAAGAACAGTTCAAGAAGCACATGGCCAAGCTCAGTGTGGCTGATGTTCAGATTCAAGCTGATGTTGTGACCTCAAGGAGACATTTCGCAACAAAGGTGAAGAAGCCAAAGGCTCTCGGGAACGGATGAAGAACCTCACTGCCAAGTGTGTTCAAGCTTACAGTGAATCTGAGAAGCGCAAGGCACTTGGGCGTCCTGGCATTGACCCCAAGCTGGCTGCCAAGAAGAAGAAGTCTATTGTGGCCCCATCTGAAGCATCAAGGCGGGAAGAACCTCGCATTGTCTTCCCTGCCAGCATGACAGGCTCTAAGCCTAAGGTCCCCATAGTGGCTTCAGAACTGAAGAAAACCAGGGCAGCTAAAGCTGAAGCCAGAAAGTGCAAGTTCAAGAACACCACTATTGACACTCCATTGCCCAAGAAGAGAAAGATCAAGAAGAAAGATCGGGATGCTCCCAAAGAGCCCCTCATTGTCGAGCCCCTCACTATTGCTTGTCCTGCATCTGAAAACCAAGAACGTTAGTTGATAGTTCACGAGCCTACTTCCATAGAGGCTCCTGAAGCTGAAGAAGTTCCAGTCATTGAGCCCATCACGACTGAAGACATTGGTCCCCAAGACAATGTACATGAGGATGAAGTCCTTCCTCAGATCAAGTGCCAAACGGTATCATCGACTGTTCTCATGAACAACGAACTCATCAGTATTGGTCGTCCCTTAACGCCAATCTCTCAGGATGCCTCATGGGCTGATCGCCCCCAACCAGCAACCCCAAGTCAAGACTCACCAAGTACACCCCGTCCTCCACCAGCGCAAGTCACCAGCCCAATGGTGAATGATGACAGTTCCATGGAGACCACACCATCATCAAAGGCATCGCCCATGTTCCAACAGCTTCACAAAGGCCTAAGGCCATCGGTATCCATGACAACCATCACAGAAGAAGATTCTCACCAATCCAGCTCATTGGCACGTCAAGTGTTCCCTGGAGAGAATCCTTCTGTGATGGTTCCCGTGTCTAAATCCAATGCTACTGAAGACATCCCGGCTGCATCAACCGATGCAAGACAAGAACCCCATCTAGAAGAAGAACGTGTTGCCAAACCCCCTACCAACCAAGAAGTTGTTCTCGAGGAGAACGTGCCTGTGCCCGACCCTCCAGCTACTCAAGTGGAGGTTGAAAATCCTGAGGCAGCCGCCAATAACACTACTGACGTCAATGACATTGTCATGACTGAAGCCAATGTGGCGCCTCTAGTCAACACCATGCATGAAGCCAATGATGCACCTGCCACTAATGTGCAGCCTGACGCCATTGCAAAGGCCTCTGCTCCTGTACCGCCTCCAAGGCCTCATACCATTGAGCAAGCATTCTATCAAGGCGAGCTGGTCACTGTAAGATGTCCAATTCGGGTTCCTCCGCCTGCTCCCGGACCTCAGTTTGATTATCATGTGGAGCATAGGCCTCAGGTTGAGAAGCCAAAGCCAAGGTTGCCAAGGTTCCCAGGTACTGCATCTGCACCAGGATCATTCAATGTCAATGGCTTCATTGCACACAACACCTTCTTTGATAGAGCCAAGAACCCATATTCCAAGCCAAGAATATCATCTGATCGGTTCTGGAGTTATCAGCAGTGCAGCTATTACTCTTGTGTTCTATACAATCAAGGGCGCATATTTCCCCATATGCGTCTGGACTGCGAAGCCATTGCTGGCCTACCCTGCTTAGAAGAAGCACTTGGCTGTTTCAGAGATGCAGGCCTTCTCCAGTTTGTCACTGATATGAAGAATTGGAATGAAGAGCTTCTGCTACAATTCTATGCAACTCTACAAATTCCCGGCTACAACAGGGATCCGAAGACATGGGTCCTTGAGTGGATGACAGGAAATGTACACCATGAAGCCAAAGCTCTCGATCTTATTGAGTTTACTGGTCTGTCCACTCCAGGTGAACTATATGAACCTGGTTGTCAACTTCACCGCAATGCTGTGGAAAGCATCTTCCAGAAGCCAGAGCCCAATATGAGCCAAATGCCGAGTATGATGAAGCCATTGCCACAGGATGCTGAGTATCCCAAGGAATTCTTTGTTGAAGACCTAGAGTATCTGCCCTGCACCATCTATCACATTATCAGGAAAACTCTATGGCTCAACAAAGGACATTCTTCCTCAGCAAAGCTTGAAGGTGCAATGAAGACATTGGTCTTCTATATTCTCCATGGCATCAGCTTCAATGCTGAGGATTTCTTCATTCGCCAATTTGCTGCATCTGGCTCAGACATATTTGGTCTGAAATTCTATGCTCCATGGGTAATGCGTCTGATCAAGCTTCACTCCGCCGTCAACTATCAGCCCTCTGCACGCAACCATCTAATATTCCTACCAGAGGTTGATATGTCAGTCGAAGCCATAAACCCAGAGCCTACCAAGGAGGCAATATATCTTCACTATGCCAATTGTCAAAGTTTCTCTCAGCATGTTGAAGGCATTCAAGCTGCTGCTCGTGTTTATCCGTTGGCTGGCAACACTCGTCGTGCTTGCACTGAAGCCACTGACAGCACTATTGCTCCAAGGCCTTGAAGGAGATCTCACGTGCTCAATGACCGAGAGCTTCTTGTGGCCTTGCATCAGAAACACGATAAGCATCATTACTGGAAAAAGCGTCAGACACAAAGCATCTTGATGGATATCAATCGCATTCGCAATCTTGCCATCAAGAATGATTTTGTCACTCATGAAACCAGTCGGAGGGCATGGAAGAGTCTGACATTGCTCAGTGCTGAAGCTGATCTTCAAGATGATGGCTTCACAGAGAGATAAAAGTTCGATACCACTCCTCCCAGGAATGTTGTCTTACGATGAACTCCATCTCTTGAAGATTCTGACTATTCCTCCTCCGCGGCAACAGTAAATGCCAGAGTTCTTGATGATGCCAATGGTGCTACTTCACCATCTCCACCTTTGGCACGTATCGACAATGCACCAAGTTCGTCTGCACCACCAAACCTCGACGATGACTCTGCTACCTCACCTACTCCTCATGGGAACGAGTAGAGACTATGTCTTCAAAACCTTTTTGGGTCATTCCTGACAAATGGGGAGACCGCATATGTTGATAGTCTTCAATGCGGGTCCATATGGGTGGTGCTATATACTTTTGACAAGTTTTTTACTCAACTCTCGCTTTTGATACATTTGGTTCTTGGGTTGTAACACTTAAACTTGATGGTCGTCTAACTACTATATCTGTTCATGCATTGATTTTATTTCTTTCAAATGGTGAAGAGGATCTCACAGCACAACCTGCCATGTGCATTTGCATTCCCATGCAAACAGTTACATGCACTCTTCAGGGAGCCTTTTTCACTATCAATGAATGACAATTCTTAATCCTTTTACAATTCCACATACTTTTATCCCCGTTGGAAAACTCACTGTTTGTCCATCAATCACAAAAAGGGGGATACTGTAAGTGCATCTAGTGCCACCCCTAGTTGGTTTTGGAGTATTAACGACAAACCTGGTTGAGGGACTAATGTGTTTGGGAAAATTGCAAGATAATATAGGTAGTAGTCCCTCATTGATTCGATTTACCTACCGGAGATGACCCCTAAAAATGTGTGAAGACATTGAAGACAATGGTGGTCTGTGAAGCTATTCACGTTAAAGTCTATGACATGAGAAGACATCGCATGAAGACTATGGAGCGCGAAGACTTAGTTGTTTTGTTGTTTCCTTTTCCTCTTTGTTGAGTCATAGGAACCACCGCACTGTTAAGTAGGGTCCAAGTGAACAAAGTCAGAGTGACTGAAGTGATGCTCAACCAAATCCTAAGTCTTCGAGCGAAGACAATGAGAGCAAATCTTATCCAGAGTCAGATGACTCAGCTTTACTTGTAGCCCAAGTCAAGCTGCTGCGTGTGTTTGAAATCTGACCGTTGGAACATGTGTCAGTTCCTTAGTGACCCAGGGTCATTTTGGACAAATCACGTCGGGTTGCCCAATGGCTATAAATAGCCCACCCCCTACACCAGAAATTAGTGGCTGCTCAGAGTTAGTACACGGCATTTGTCGTTTGAGAGCAACCCACCTCCGAAGCTTTTGAGAGAGAATCCTTGCAAGGACAAAGCCCAAACCACCCAGAGCCCAAAGAGTGTTTGGCATCACTATAGTCTTCCTATCCGCGGGATCTGAAGACTTCTTACACTCGAGGACTGTGAATCCTCCAGCCGGTTAGGCGTCACGTTCTGAGCATCCAAGAGTCATTGTGGCTTGCCGGTGCATGAAGTCTATGAAGGTTTGGAAGTCTACCTTGAAGACTTACCAGAGTGATTGGGCGGGGACTAGGTGTCCTTATCTCAAGGGGAATAAGGTGAAGACGCGGTATTTTTAGTTGAATCTCAGCGTCCCTAACCAGACGTACAGTTTTCACAGCAACTGGAATTGGTCGAACAAATCTCTGTCTCCTCCACGCGACTGGTTCTATCTCTTACTTCTCTTTACTTACAGTTTGTCTTTGTGAAGTCATTGCCTGCTTGCATTATCTGTTTGACTTCACTGCATGACTACTTGGTCTAATTGGCTTCATACTATCTTCAATCTTGATCCTTACTACCTAGCTGCTGATAGTCTTCGTGCTTTCACTTCATTGAATACTTGACTATGGCTTGTCTAGTGTAGTCTACCTTCCGCTGCATACGAATAGTGTCATTTCTATCGTTTGTCTTCGGAACTCCCATGTTTTGAAGACTTTCATAAAAATCGCCTATTCACCCCCCTCTAGTCGATAACTAGCCCTTTCAGTTCTTGTATGACATGCCGATGCATATGAAGAGAGTTAGACTTCGTCATTTCTTGATATATGTTGCTTTGTGCTCACTACTAAATGCCAAATCATTGTTAATTCATATTGGCTTTGATATACCTTGGGATCCGGGTGGATCCATTACTGGAGCACTTCATGCCTAGCTTAATGGCTTTAAAGAAAGCGCTGCTAGGGAGACAACCCGTAAGTTTTAGAGAGTCATTTATTTCTGTTGAGTGCTTTTATAAAGTTTAAAAACAAAAAATATGAGGGGAACTTAAAACTTTTTAACAAAAGAGAAGCGATTGGAAGTTATGCATTGGAGAAGTGAGGGTCGACCTTTGAACAGTTGTGTTCATGGTATGTAAACAATGTAGAATTTTTCATGAAGATTCTCGCAAAAATAATTATCCCCTTGTACAATTCTGTTGTATTATAAAAATAATGTGCCAAGATTTGCCTTTAGGATGGGTAGATTGCTTGTTGGTATGTGTAGTGCAAAAACTGAAACTTTGGCTGTAGCGCATGATTTTACATTATTTTACTAGAACAACGAAAGGTTCTGCATTTTTTTGCACGGTCTTGCTATACAAATTGTTTATTTTTTTCATAATTTTTTCAGAACTTTTGGAGTATTAGAAGTATCATGAATGTTTAGATTACTACAGATTGTCCTGTTTAAGACAGATTCTGTTTTTGATGCATTGTTTTGCTTGTTTTGATGAAACTATCGATTCTATCGGTAGCATAAGTCATGGAAAAGTTATATTACAGTATCTACAATGCAAAAACAAAATATGAATTGGTATGGAATAGTACTTAGAGTAGTGATTTGCTTTATTATACTAACAGACCTTACCAAGCTTTTTGTTGAGTTTTGTGTGGATGAAGTGATTAAAGATCGAGGAGGTCTCGATATGAGGAGAAGGAGGAGATGCAAGAGCTCAAGATTGGGGATTCCCAAGGCACCCCAACTAAATATTCAAGTAGACTCAAGCTTCTAAACTTAGGGATGCCCCTGAAGGCATCCCATCATTCTTCAACAAGTATCGGTATGTTTTCGTCTTCGTTTCGTTCATGTGATATGTGCTAATCTTGGAGCATCTTTTGCAGTTAGTTTTCATTTTTATTTTATGCACCATGCTGGTATGAGATAGGCCCTGGTTGATTTATAGACTGCTCATTGCACTTCACTTATATGTTTTGAGTATGGTTTTATAGAATGCTTCATGTGCTTCACTTATATCATTTAAAGTTTGGATTGCGTGTTTCTCTTCACATAGAAAATCGATGTTCGTAGAATGCTCTATTGCTTCACTTATATTTGTTACAGCATGATATTTTGTAGAAAGAATTAAACTCTCATGCTTTACTTATATCTATTTAGAGAGACAAATGGAATTGTTCAATTGCATGGTTAGTCATAAAATCCTACATAAAACTTATGGATCACTGAATATGATATGTTTGATTCCTTGCAATAGTTTTGCGATATAGAGATGATAATATGTGGGAGGTACTAGTAAACGGTGGTGGTTAGTAAGAATATTGGTGTTAAGGTTTGTGATTCCCGAAGAATGCATGTATAGTCTCTCGTTATGCCGGGAAGTTGGAGCATAATATATCCTTGATTGTCTATCTTTGTGTGAAGGTCGGGGGCATGTGATGGTTAACTCCTACCAACCTCCCCCCTAGGAGCTTGTGTAGTAGTACTTTGCTTCGAGGGCTAATAAACTTTTGCAATAAGTATATGAGTTCTTTATGACTAATGAGAGTCCATGGATTATACACACTCTTACCTTTCCGCAATTTTATAGCATCTACGGTACCGTGCATTTCCCTTTATCACCTCGAGACGTGGTGCAAACTTCGCCGGTGCAACCAAACCCCGTGATATCATACGCTCTATCACACATAGGCCTTATTATATCTTCCTCAAAACAACCACCATACCTACCTATTATGGCTTTTCCATGGCCATTCTGAGATATATTGCCATGAAACTTCCACCGCTTCCGTTTGATGACTTGAACATTCATTGTCATATTGCTTTGCATGATCATATAGCTAACATAGTAGTTTTGGATCAGCCACCGTGCATCATTTTTATACATGTTATGCTAGATCATTGCACATCCTGGTACACTGCGAGAGGAATTCATATAGAGTCATATTTTGTTATAGGTATCGAGTTGTAATTGTTATTTCTTTGAGTTGTAACCTATTAACCGGAGGCCCAGTGCTAGTTTTTGTTTTTTTTGCCTATTTTAGAGTTTTGCCTATTCTAGGACCGAAAGCAAACCAGAAGACTTGGAGTTGAAGTCAAAGACGCAACAAGGCGTCCACGAGGCAGGAGGGCGCGCCCAGGGGGTAGGCGTACCCCCACCCTCGTGGGCCCCTCGTAGCTCCAACGACCTAGTTCTTTCGCCTATATGTACTCTTATACCCTAAAAGCATCAGGGGGAGCCACGAAACCACTTTTCCACCGTCACAACCTTCTATACCCGTGAGATCCCATCTTGGGGCCTTTTCCGGCGATCTGCCAGAGGGGGAATCGATCACGAATGGCTTCTACATCAACACCATTACCTCTCCGATGAAGTGTGAGTAGTTTACCACATACCTTCGAGTCCATAGTTATTAGCTAGATGGCTTATTCTCTCTCTTTGATTCTCAATACAAATTCTCCTCGATGTTCTTGGAGATCTATTCGATGTAATACTCTTTTGCAGTGTGTTTGCCGAGATCCGATGAATTGTGGATTTATGAACAAGATTATCTAGGAATATTATTTGGTTCTTCTCTGAATTCTTATATGCATGATTTGATATCTTTGCAAGTTTCTTTGAATTATCAGTTTAGTTTGACCTACTAGATTGATCTTTCTTGCCATGGGAAAAGTGCTTAGCTTTGGGTTCAATCTAGCTGTGTCCTTTCCTAGTGACAGTAGGGGCAGCAAGGCACGTATTGTGTTGTTTCCATCAAGGATAAAAAATATGGGGTTTATATAATATTGCTTGAGTTTATCCCTCTACATCATGTCATCTTATTTAATGCGTTACTCCATTCTTATGAACTTAATACTCTAGATGCATGTTGGATAGCGGTCGATGTGTGGAGTAATAGTAGTAGATGCAGAATCGTTTTGGTCTACTTGACACAGACGTGATGCCTATGTCGATGATCATTGCCTTAGATGTCTTCATAATTATGTGTTGTTCTATCAATTGCTCGGCGGTAATTTGTTCACCCATCGTAATACATGCTATCTCGAGAGATGCCACTGGTGAAACCTATGGCCCCCGGGTCTCTCTTCCATTATATTGCATCTCTTTTCCATATTGTTGAATCTCGTTTACTATTTTGCAATCTTTACTTTCCAATCTATACAACAAAAATACCAAAAATATTTACTTTATTATCTCTATCAGATCTCACTTTTGCAAGTGATCGTGAAGGGATTGACAACCCCTTTATCATGTTGGTTGCAAGGTTCTTCATTATTTGTGCAGGCATTCGGTGACTTGTGCGTTGGCTCCTACTATATTGATACCTTGGTTCTCAAAACTTATGTTACTTTGCTGCATCACCCTTTCCTCTTAAGGGAAAACCAACGCAAGCTCAAGAGGTAGCAAGAAGGATTTCTGGCGTCGTTGTCGGGGAGATCTATGCCAAGTCAATCCATACCAAGTACCCATCATAAACTCTTCTCCCTTGCCTTACATTATTTGCCATTCGCCTCTCGTTTTCCTCACCTCCACTTCTAAAATGATTTTCGAAAACCTTTGCCTTTTCTTTGCCCCTCGTCAGTTCATCTCTTTTCGCTTGCTTCTTGGGTGCTTGTGTGTTGGATTGATTGCTTGTCTCGATGGATCAAGATAATACTAAATTGTGTGACTTCTACAATACCAACAACAATGATTTTATTAGCACTCCGATTGCTCCTACTACCGATGCTGAATCTTGTGAAATTAATACCACTTTGTTGAATCTTGTTATGAAAGATCAATTTTCTGGCCTTCCTAGTGAAGATGCCGCAACCCATCTAAACAACTTTGTTGATTTGTGTGATATGCAAAAGAACAAAGATGTGGATAATTATATCATTAAATTGAAGCTATTTCCGTTTTTGCTTAGAAATCGTGCTAAAACTTGGTTCTCATCTTTGCCTAAAAATAGTATTGATTCATGGCATAAGTTTAAAGATGCTTTTATCTCTAAGTATTTTCTTCCCACTAAGATCATCTCCCTTAGGAACGATATTATGAATTTTAAGCAACTTGATCATGAGCATGTTGCACAAGCTTGGGAGAGGATGAAATTAATGATACGTAATTGCCCTACAAATTTTTTATGCCGGATTGAATTTTGCTTCTAGAAATCTCTTAGATTCGGCCGCAGGAGGCACTTTTATGGAAATAACTTTAGGAGAAGCTACTAAGATCCTAGATAATATTATGGTTAAATATTCTCAATGGCACACCGAAAGATCCACTAGTAAAAAAGTTCATGCGATAGAAGAGATTAATGTTTTCAGTGGAAAGATGGATGAACTTATGAAATTGTTTGCTAATAAAAGTGTTTCTTCTGATCCTAATGATATGCCTTTGTCCACTTTGATTGAGAATAATAATGAATCTATGGATGTGAATTTTTTTGGTAGGAACAATTTTTGTAACAATGCGTATAGAGGAAATATTAATCCTAGGCCGTTTCCTAGTAATTCCTCTAATAATTATGGTAATTCTGAGAACAACTCTGATGGAAATTTTAATAAGATGCCCTCTGATTTTGAGAATAGTGTTAAAGAATTTATGAGTTCGCAAAAGAATTTCAATGCTTTGATTGAATAAAAATTGCTTAAGATTGATGAGTTGGCTAGGAACATTGATAGAATTTATATTGATGTTGATTCTTTGAGTCTTAGATCTATTCCACCTAAGCGTGATACCAATGAGTCTCTCAAAGCCATGATAATTTCCATTGATGAGTGCAAAGAAAGAACTGCTAGGATGCGTGCTAAAATAGATTCGTTTATGAAAGCGTGTTCTTCTAGTTTTCATGATAATAATGATGAATATCTAAAAGTGATTGATGTGACTCCTATTAAATCTTTGTTTTCCAATATGAATCTTGATAAAGATGGGACTGGCGATGAGTCAACTTTAGTTAAAAGGTGTCCCAATGATTCAGAGTTTTTAGATCTAGATGCAAAAATTGATAAAAGTGGGGTTGAAGAGGTCAAAACTTTAAATAACAATGAACCCACTATTTTGGATTTCAAGGAATTTAATTATGATAATTGTTCTTTAATAGATTGTATTTCCTTGTTGCAATCCGTGTTAAATTCTCCCCATTCTTATAATCAAAATAAAGCTTTTACTAAACATATCGTTGATGCTTTGATGCAATCTTATGAAGAAAAGCTTGAACTAGAAGTTTCTATCCCTAGAAAACTTTATGTTGAGTGGGAACCTACTATTAAGATTAAGATTAAAGATTATGAATGTTATGCTTTGTGTGATTTGGGTGCTAGTATTTCCATGATTCCAAAAACTTTGTGTGATGTGCTAGGTTTCCGTGAATTTGATGATTGTTCTTTAAATTTGCATCTTGCGGATTCCACCATTAAGAAACCCATGGGAAGGATAAATTATGTTCTTATTGTTGCAAATAGGAATTACGTGCCCGTAGAATTCATTGTTCTTGATATAGATTGCAATCCTACATGTCCTAATATTCTTGGTAGACCTTTCCTTAGAACAATTGGTGCAATTATTGATATGAGAGAAGGAAACATTAGATTCTAATTTCCCTTAAGGAATATCATGGAACACTTTCCTAGGAAGAAAATTAAATTTCCTTATGAATCTATTATGAGAGCCACTTATGGATTGCATACCAAAGATGGCAATACTTAGATCTATTCATGTTTTTATGCCTAGCTAGGGGCGTTAAACGATAGCGCTTGTTGGGAGGCAACCCAATTTTATTTTTGTTCTTTGCTTTTTGCTCCTGTTTAGTAATAAATAATTCATATAGATTTTGTTTAGATGTGGTTTTATGTTTTAATTAGTGTTTGTGCCAAGTAGAACCTTTGGGAAGACTTGGGTGAAGTCTTTGCGATCTTGCTGTAAAATACAGAAACTTTTGCGCTCGCGAGAATAGCCCTCATTTTTTACATAAGAGTGATTTTAGGTTGATTCTTTTTGAAGATGATTAATAGACAAATTCTTAACATCCACAAATTTATTTCAGAATTTTTAGAGTTACAGAAGTATTCGAAAGTTACAGATTGCTACAGACTTTTTCTGTTTTTGAAAGATTCTGTTTTTCGTGTGATGTTTGCTTATTTTGATGAAGATATGAGTAGTATCGGGGGGTGTGAACCATAGAGAAGTTGAAATACAGTAGGTTTAACACCAATATAAATAAATAATGAGTTCATTACATTACCTTAAAGTGGTGGTTTATTTTCTTATACTAACGGAGCTCATGAGATTTTCTGTTGAAGTTTTGTGTTGTGAACTTTTCAAGTTTTGGTTAAGGATTTGATGGATTTTGGAATAAGGAGTGGCAAGAGCCTAAGATTGTGGATTCCCAAGGCACCCCAAGGTAAAATTCAAGGACAACCAAAAGCCTAAGCTTGGGGATGCCCCGGAAGGCATCCCCTCTTTCGTCTTCGTCTATCGGTAACTTTACTTGAGGCTATATTTTTATTCACCACATGATATGTGTTTTGCTTGGAGCATCTTGTATGATTTTAGTCTTTGCTTTTTAGTTTACCACAATCATCCTTGATGTACATACCTTTTTGGAGAAACACGCATGAATCGGAATTTATTAGAATACTCTATGCGCTTCACTTATATCTTTTGAGTTAGACATTATTGCTCTAGTGCTTCACTTATATCTTTTTAGAGCGCGGCGGTGGTTTTATTTTATAGAAATTGTTGATCTCTAATTCTTCACTTATATTGTTTTGAGAGTCTTTTAGAACAACATGGTAATTTTCTTTGGTTATAAAATTAGTCCTAATATGATGGGCATCCAAGATGGGTATAATAGAAACTTCCATATAAAGTGCATTGAATACTATGAGAAGTTTGATTCTTTATGATTGTTTGAGATATGAAGATGGCGATATTAGAGTCATTCTAGTAGAGTAGTTGTGAATTTGAGAGATACTTTTTTTAAAGTTTATGATTCCCGTAGCATGCACGTATGGTGAACCGTTATGTGATGAAGTTGGAGCATGATTTATTTCTTGATTGTCTTCCTTATGAGTGGCAGTCGGGGACGAGCGATGGTCTTTTCCTACCAATATATCCCCTAGGAGCATGCGCGTAGTACTTTGTTTAGATTACTAATAAATTTTTGCAATAAGTATGTGAGTTCTTTTTGACTAATGTTGAGTCCATGGATTATACGCATTCTCACCCTTCCACTATTGCTAGCCTCTATAGTACCGTGCAACTTTCGCCGGTACCATACACCCACCATATACCTTCCTCAAAACAGCCACCATACCTACCTATTATGGCATTTCCATAGCCATTCCGAGATATATTACCATGCAACTTTCCACTGTTCCATTTATTACGACACGCTCCATCATTGTCATATTGCCTTGCATGATCATGTAGTTGACATAGTATTTGTGGCAAAGCCACCATTCATAATTTTTCATACATGTCACTCTTGAATCATTGTACGTCCCGGTACACCACTGGAGGCATTCACATAGTCATATTTTGTTCTAAGTATTGAGTTGTAAGTAAATAAAAGTGTGATGATCTTCATTATTAGAGAATTATTTCAGTGAGGAAAGGATGATGGAGACGATGATTCCCCCACAAGTCGGGATGAGACTTCAGACGAAAAATTAAAAAAAAAGAGAAAAAAAGAGGCCATAAAGAAAGAGAAAAGGCTCAAATAAAAAAAATAAAAAAATGAGAGAAAAAGAGAGAAGGGGCAATGCTACTATCCTTTTTCCACACTTGTGCTTCAAAGTAGCACCATGATCTTCATGATAGAGAGTCTCCTATGTTGTCACTTTGATATACTAGTGGGATTTTTTCATTATAGAACTTGGCTTGTATATTCCAATGATGGGCTTCCCCAAAAGTGCCCTAGGTCTTCGTGAGCAAGCAAGTTGGATGCACACCCACTTAGTTTCTTTTGTTGAGCTTTCATACACTTATAGCTCTAGTGCATCCGTTGCATGGGAATCCCTACTCACTCACATTGATATCTATTGATGGGCATCTCCATAGCCCGTTGATACGCCTAGTTGATGTGAGACTATCTTCTCTTTTTTGTCTTCACGACAACCACCATTCTATTCCACCTATAGTGCTATGTCCATGGCTCACGCTCATTTATTGCGAGAAGATTGAAAAAGTTTGAGAACATCAAAAGTATGAAACAATTGCTTGGCTTGTCATCGGGGTTGTGCATGATCAAATACTTTGTGTGATGAAGATAGAGCATAACCAGACTATATGATTTTGTAGGGATAGCTTTCTTTGGCCATGTTATTTTGAGAAGACATGATTGCTTTGTTAGTATGCTTGAAGTATTATTATTTTTATGTTAATATTAAACTTTTGTCTTGAATCTTTCGGATCTGAACATTCATGCCACAATAAAGAAAATTACATTGATAAATATGTTAGGTAGCATTCCACATCAAAAATTATGTTTTTATCATTTACCTACTCAAGGACGAGCAGGAATTAAGCTTGGGGATGCTTGATACGTCTCCAATGTATCTATAATTTTTTATTGTTCCATGCTATTATATTATCTGTTTTGGACGTTTAATGGGCTTTAATTTGCTATTTTATATTATTTTTGGGACGAACGTATTAACCGGAGGCCCAGTGCCAGTTTCTGTTTTTTTGCCTATTTTAGAGTTTTGTAGAAAAGGAATACCAAACGGTGTCCAAACGGAATGAAACCTTCGCGATGATCTTTCTTGGACCGAAAGCAAACCATAAGACTTGGAGTTGAAGTCAAAGACACAACAAGGCGTCCACGAGGTAGGAGGGCGTGCCCAGGGCGGTTGGCGCGCCCCCACCCTCATGGGCCCCTCGTAACTCCACCGACCTAGTTCTTTCTCCTATATATATACTCTTATACCCTAAAAACATCAGGGGGAGCCACGAAACTACTTTTCCACCACTGCAACCTTCTGTACCCGTGAGATCCCATCTTAGGGCCTTTTTCGGTGATCTGCCGGAGGGCGAATCGATCATGGAGGGCTTCTACATCAACACCATTACCTCTCCGATGAAGCGTGAGTACCATAGACCTTCGGGTCCATAGTTATTAGCTAGATGGCTTCTTCTCTCTCTTTGATTCTCAATACAAAGTTCTCCTCGATGTTCTTGGAGATCTATTCGATGTAATACTCTTTTGTGGTGTGTTTGCCAAGATCTGATGAATTGTTGATTTATGAACAAGATTATCTATGAATATTATCTGGTTCTTCTCTGAATTCTTATATGCATGATTTGATATATTTGCAAGTCTCTTCAAATTATTGCTTTAGTTTGGCCTACTAGATTTATCTTTCTTTCCATGGGAGAAGTGTTTTCCTAGTGACAGTAGGGGCAGCAAAGGCACGTATTGTATTGTTGCCATCGAGGATAAAAAGATGGGGTTTATATCATATTGCTTGAGTTTATCCCTCTAAATCACGTCATCTTGCTTAATGCGTTACTCCGTTCTTATGAACTTAATACTCTAGATGCATGCTGGATAGCGGTCAATTTGTGGAGTAATAGTAGTAGATGCAGAATTGTTTCGGTCTATTGACACGGACGTGATGCCTATGTTCATGATCATTGCCTTAGATGTCTTCATAATTATGCGCTTTTCTATCAATTGCTCGGCAGTAATTTGTTAACCCACCGTAATACATGTTATCTCGAGGGAAGCCACTAGTGAAAGCTATGGGCCCTGGGTTTCTTTTCCATTATATTGCATCTGTTTTCCATATTGTTGAATCCCATTTACTATTTTGCAATCTTTACTTTCAAATCTATACAACAAAAATACCAAAAATATTTAATTTATTATCTCTATCAGATCTCACTTTTGCGAGTGACCATGAAGGGATTGACAACCCCTTTATCGCGTTGGTTGCAAGGTTCTTGATTGTTTGTGCAGGTATTCGGTGACTTGTGTGTCGTCTCTTACTGGATTGATACCTTGGTTCTCAAAACTGAGGGAAATACTTACGCTACTTTGCTGCATCACCCATTCCTCTTCAAGGGAAAACCAACGCAAGCTCAAGAGGTAGCATTGGGTTCGACACTCTTATTTATCGAAGAAGGCTACAAATGATCCCCTATACTTGTGGCTTATCACCATCCACCATGCAAAAGATCCAGAGCTGCTCGGCGGAATGATCGATGACTCACCCGAAGAGTCGCCATCACCAGTTCTCATCGAAAGCCCGATGCCCCACAAGGAATGGGCAGAGGACCTCTGCGATTCAGTCAAGACATAGCCAGCCTGCGGCTTCATCATTGCCCGCGGTGGCCGTGTCAACCTCGATCACGATGATGTGGTGGCTAGGCTCGAGCTGATCCTTGGTAGAGTTGACGTCTCCAACAAAGTAGAACATCACCAACGTGATATCTTGAGGCTGCAAGTGATGGACAAAATTTGCTAGCAGGCCAGAGGCAAGGAAATGGAGCGGTTTTTCGCAAACATATCATGTGTGCGATTGCACACTCTTCTAGAAGAGGCCAAGCAGCCCCAAGAGCCTCCCAGTGCCAGTAGCTCTATAGGCGGAGGCGGGTCGGGACACTTGGAATGAACGGCCGCAAGGGTGCTATGCTAATCATCGAGTCCGAGAAGACCGTCATCAAAAGGCCTCCATCTCAGCCTTTTAGCATATATTTTATTGTAATTGTAAATTGTATGTATATGTTGGTCATGAGTGTTTTGGGCGTTGCTACCTGTGGCATTTTCAATTATCCTAAATATGCAACATAATTATTAACCATTGCCATTGTAAATTTGCCTCAACGGAGAGCAGAGCATGCGCAGGGATGCCAGAGCGAAGCGCGCCATGGCCGCCTCAATGGTGAGCAAAACACATGGACGGACGCGAGCATAGCATGTCGCGGCCGCCTCAACGGCGAGCACTGCATGGTCAACCTTCTGGCACACCATGGGAGGCGTTACGGTGCATACATCGGATACGATGGTGATATCTTGACCGTGTGTGATAGTGGGCAGACATGTACGCGTACATCTGAGAACACGGGCCCACATTTCGGCCTTACGATGTGTGGCATACGGTTGATCCATAAGAACTATTTGCGATGAGCCAGAACATCAGAAATGGGCTTTGTAGGCCCAGAACCATCAAATAATTTTGACCTTGTTTCTCATCACATTGCAGATTACAACGCAATAAGTAATTGCAAATCCGCTCACACCGATCAAACTAATATGTGTTCACACTTACCACCATGCTATAAAAACTACCCACTCAAAAATCACTTCACAGTTCCTCTCCTCCACAAAACTGGTCTTTCCTATGAAGTCGTTCTGCCATGACCGGTAGAGGAGTTTCGGGTGGACATATAACGAGACAGCAAAGACCAAGGACGCGGAAGCACTAGAGAGGTCCCGCCGCCAAGCGGCAGCCGCAACAAAGATGTCCCGGCGCATCGTGGAGCCCTTGAACGAGCTCTCACGGGCACATGAGGGCTCTCACAAGCGCACTCGCCACATCGGCGATCGCGACAAGATGGCGTTGCTGAAGTCCTTGGCCGGCGACGACGACATTCTCGCTGGCCTCATTAAGCAGCAGGAGTTGGTCGACGGATTGATGAAGCTTCTTGAGATAACCAATTCCTTGGTTGAGAAGGCGACCGACCTCGTCGAGCAACTCATGGGTGACAATGCGAAGCTCCTCAAGGCGCTCGCCGAGAAGGAGGAGGCCGCTGGCTGGAAGATGCTGCATGAGCAGAGCAGTGCCTCGGGGATGACGCTAACAGCGGTCATCTAGGAACTGATGGGTGACTTGAGGAAGCTCTGGATCGAGTGCGAGCAGGAGGTGGAGGAATCCATGGCTGCTTTCAAGTAAAGTCGTGAGGAATTGAAGAAGGAGCTGCAGGATATCGTTGCCCGATGATCCATCGAGGAGTAGAGACAGTAGCGACCCAGATCATTGTCTACGATTTCCTTCCTCTCTTGCCCCCGTGTCTTCCGGGCTTTGCCGCATGTGGAATTTTAAATTATCCGGAATATGTAAGACAATTATTATCAGTGCCATAATAAATTTGTGATCTTATTATCCAATGCCATTTTATTTGTCGTCGTATTATCCGTTGCCCTATGTGGCATTTTAAATTAGGCTGGAATACGAGTTGAAAACATGAACAAAGCAAATGCTTACGTTGAGCGGGGCCATGTGATCACAAGAAAACACCCTCCGTCCAGGTGCTTTAATTAACCGTGTGTTAAACAGCGGCTCGGCCGCCATAAATGGAGAATTTGTGAGCGGGGCAGGCGGCTGGTGGATGAAGGTCAAAGAGCTCGCTTCCCGGTGAGCATGGGCGGCCTTGCTACTCGCACGTGTACAGTCGATCCTGCAAGGTGGACAGGCTGGACGTGTCCCATTGAGCCTGCGCGGCGGACTGCTCGCACGCGTCCTATCGAGCCTGCACGGCGAACTACTCGCGCTCGTCCTGTCTAATCAAACAACTGCACGGACGCCATCGAGTATGGTTACATTTTAGCACAAATACAAAGATGGCCAATGAACGAGGAAGGAGGTAGTACTATCCCATAGGAAAACAGGGATGCGTGGCCGCACTTAAATGGTTACGGGAACACACGGTTCATATATACAGTTATTTGCGATATTAACATGTCAACTATTTGATTCACAAGGACGTCGTTGGCTATTGATGTGTGCGCCTTGTCGCAAACTGGACGATTTTTTTACCACGGTATATATGTGCCATGTCATGAAACCATGCCAAGTTTCATGTTTGGGTGAGATTTCGATTTACTGGGAATTAAAAACCGAGATTCTCAATGTTTCAGGACGACGAGAAGTTTGTAATTCATTCCCATTCCTTCAATGAGACCTAAACACGCACCCAATGAGACATGTACTATTTTCCACCCATTTTGCTTCACTGGAGCACGTGCTTGTAGTTCAAATTTGAGTTATGGACTACATTAAATGCCTAAAAAACTTAATTAATATATAAAATGGTCAGACAAACCCTGAACAGTTTAAAATTTCAGCACCACACTCCTTTTATTCTATGTTTCCTATAGAAAACAAAGTTCAAGGCAAGAAGAGGCAGCGATTATCGTTTCGCCCACAAGAGGGGGCATGTTTCCCTACCAGAACCACAAGGGTTGCGAGAAGCTTTAGTTTGTAAGAGGCTTGTAATATAGCTTGGCCCAAATTGGACAATTATTTTACCACGACATATATGTGCCATGTAGTGACACCATGCCAAGTTTCATAATTTCCTGGTGAGTTTTGGATTTACAGAGATTTAAAAACCAAGATTCACAATGTTTGTGGCCAAGACAGGACGCCGAGACAGTTGAATTTATTCCCATTCCTTCCATGGGCCTAAACATGCACCCTAAGGACACATGTACGCTTTCTCTAGCCATTTTGGTGCACTGGAGCATGCATTTGTAGTTTGGATTTGAATTATGGACATTAAATGCCTAGAAAACTCAATTAATGAATAAAAAAGGTCAAACAGACCCTGAATAATTTCAAAGTTCCGGGCGAATCTCTCTTTGTTCCATGTTGCGTGTAGAAGAAAATACAAGGCTAGAAGAGGGACCGATTATCATTTCACCTACAAGGGGGCACATTTCCCTATCAAAACCACGAGGGTTCTTGCGACAAGTTCCGGCTTGGAAGAGGTTTGTAATAAAGCTTGGCACAAATTGGACAATGTTTTTACCATGAAATATATGTGCCATGACATGACATCATGACACCTTTGATGACTTTCTGGTGAGTTTTGGATTTGTGGGGATATAAAAATCGAGATTCCAAATGATTGAGGACAAGCGAGGATGTCGGTGCGGATGTAATTCATTCCCATTCCTGGTATGGGACCTAAACATGCACCCAAGGACACATGTATATTTTTTCTAGCCATTTTGGTGAACTAGAGCATGTATTTGTAATTCAGAGTTGAATTATGGACATTAAATGCCTAGGAAACTCAATTAGTGTATAAAAAGGCCAAACGAACCCTAAATAAGTTTAAATTTCAGCACAGATATCCAGTCGTTCCATGTTGCCCATAGAAGAAAATACAAGGCGAAAAGAGGCAGAGATTACCGTTTTGCCTACATGGGGGACACATTTCCCTATCGAAATCACGAGGCTTCTTTGAGAGAAGCTCCGGTTTGTAAGAGGTTTGTAATAAAGTTTGGCTCAAATTGGACAATGTTTTTACCACAACATATATACCATGACATGACACCATGCCAACTTGCATGACTTTTCAGTGAGTTTTGGATTTATGGGGATTTAAAAACCAAGATTCCAAATGTTTGAGGACGAGCCAGGACGCCGGTACGGTTGTAATTCATTCCCGTTCCTGGCATGGGACCTAAACATGCACCCAAGGACACTTGTATAATTTTTCTAGCCATTTTGGTGAACTAGAGCATGTATTTGTAGTTCAGATTTGAATTATGGACATTAAATGCCTAGGAAACTCAATTAGTGTATAAAAAGGCCAAACGAACCATGAATAAGTTTAAATTTCAGCACAGATATCATGTCGTTCCATGTTGCCCGTAGAAGAAAATACAAGGCGAAAAGAGGTAGTGATTATCGTTTCACCCACAAGGGGGGCACGTTTCCCTATCGGGACCACGAGGCTTCTTTGAGCGAAGCAACGGATTGTAAGAGGCTTGTAATAAAACTTGCGCCAAAATGGACAAAAAAAATTCCTTGACATATATGTGCCATGTCGTGACACCATGCCAAGTGTAAGTGCATCTAGTGCCACCCCTAGTTGGTTTTGGAGTATTGACGAAAAACCTGGTTGAGGGACTAATGTGTTTGTGAGAATTGCAGGATAACACAGGTAGTAGTCCCTCATTGATTCGGTTTACCTACCGGAGATGACCCCTAAAAATGTGTGAAGACATTGAAGACAAAGGTGGTCTGTGAAGCTATTCACGTTGAAGACTATGACATGGGAAGACATCACATGAAGACTATGGAGCGCGAAGACTTAGCTGTTTCGTTGTTTCCTTTCTTCTTTGTTGAGTCATAGGAACCACCGCACTGTTAAGTGGTGTCCAAGTGAACAAAGTCAGAGTGACTGAAGTGATGCTCAACCAAATCCTATGTATTCGAGCGAAGACAATGAGAGCAAATATTATCCAGAGTCGGATGAGTCAGCTTTACTTGTAGCCCAAGTCAAGCTGCCACGTGTGTTTGAAATCTGACCGTTGGAACACGTGTCAGTTCCTTAGTGACCCAGGGTCATTTCGGACAAATCAGGTCGGATTGCCCAGTGGCTATAAATAGCCCACCCCCTACACCATAAATTGGTGGCTGCTCAGAGTTAGTACACGGCTTTTGTCGTTTGAGAGCAACTCACCTTCGAAGCTTTTGAGAGAGAATCCTTGCAAGGACAAAGCCCAAACCACCCAGAGCCCAAAGAGTGTTTGGCATCACTGAAATCTTTCTGTCCGCATGATCTGAAGACTTGTTACACTTGAGGACTGTGAATCCTCCAGCCGGTTAGGCGTCGCCTTCTAAGCATCCAAGAGTCATTGTGGATTGCCAGTGAACGAAGTCTGTGAAGGTTTGGAAGTCTACCTTGAAGACTTACCAGAGTGATTGGGCGGGGACTGAGAGTCTTTAAATCAAGGGGAATACGGTGAAGAAACAGTCTTATGAGTTAAATCTCAGCCTCCCTAACCAGACGTACAGTTGTCACAGCAACTGTAACTGGTCGAACAAACCCTTTCCTCCCGAAGCTACTAGTTCTATCTCTCACTTCTCTTTATTTACAGTGTGTCTTCGTGAAGTCATTGCCTGCTTGCATTATCTGTTTGACTTCATTGTGTGACTACTTGTCCTGATTGGCTTCATACTATCTTCCATCCCGATCCTTACTACCTAGCTGCTAATAGTCTTCATGCTTTCACTTCATTGAATACTTGACTATGGCTTGTCTAGTGTAGTCTACCTTCCGCTGCATACAAATAGTGTCATTTCTATTGTTTGTCTTTGAAACTCCCATGTTTTGAAGACTTCCATGAAAATTGCCTATTCACCCACCTCTAGTCGATAACTAGCCCTTTCAATTGGTATCAGAGCAAGGTACTCCCTTGTTCTGTGTGATTTGGTGTAACCACCTGGTGTTTTAGCTATGTTGACTGCAGGGATAATCAAAGTCTCCGCTGCGTGCCCCATCTTCGATGGCACTGAGTATCCCTACTAGAAGAATAGGATGCGCATGCATCTTGAAGCCATTGATGTTGATCTATGGTATGTCGTCAAGAATGGCGTTCCCAAGACTGGTGAAGGTGTCACCCCTGCTGATGTCAAGAAGTTCAAAGCTAGTCTGGGACATCATCTGTGGTCATTGAGGGAGTCCTGGATTAGGGGGTGTCCGGATAGCCGAACTATGATCATCGGCCGGACTCCAAGACTATGAAGATACACGATTGAAGACTTCGTCTCGTGTCCGGATGGGACTTTCCTTGGCGTGGAAGGCAAGCTTGGCAATATGGATATGTAGATCTCCTACCATTGTAACCGACTCTGTGTAACCCTAGCCCTCTCCGGTGTCTATATAAACAGGATGGCTTTAGTCCATAGGACGAACAACAATCATACCATAGGCTAGCTTCTAGGGTTTAGCCTCCTTGATCTCGTGGTAGATCTACTCTTGTAATACCCACATCATCAATATCAATCAATCAGGACGTAGGGTTTTACCTCCATCAAGAGGGCCCGAACCTGGGTAAAACATCGTGTCCCTTGTATCCTCTTACCATCCGCCTAGACGCACAGTTCGGGACCCCCTACCCAAGATCCGCCGGTTTTGACACCGACATTGGTTCTTTCATTGAGAGTTCCTCTGTGCCGTCGCAATCAGGAGGGATGCCTTTTCCCGTCTTTAAAGACGGCACCGTCGTCAAGGGAGCTTTGGCCACCGGCCAAACTATCCGGCTAGGTGGTTTTCTTATGACCGCCTGTTTGGCCACTGCTCCGACAATGACCTCTCAGGTCATCAAAAGCGATCTTCACGTCAACTCGGAATTCGCCGAGCAGCTAGACCCGATGGAGCTCTCCTCCGTAAATGAGCTCTTGGGTCGCATCGCCGCCCTGGGAGTCGCCACAGACTACGATCAGATTGGGCTTAAAACCGATCAAAGTGAAATTAACTCTCCCCAGGCTACCCACCACGTTGTTGTGGTAGAAGAACAACGCGGTGACTCTTCTTCTATGTTAAAAACTAGTTATGTCCGGATTCCCGATCCCTCCATGCCGGATTCCCGCGGAGGGACGGACGTCAATCAAGTACTGAACCTAAAGTCAGGCATCGGACCAGATTTGTTGGACAACATCCAGCAATCCAAGCTTCCAAATCCGGAAACTTCTCAGCCTTTGAGCCTCAGAGGGGGCAAGGTTCCGAATTTAATTCCGCCCGCCCACCCAAACATAAGCGATCTATCTCAAATACGGCAAGAGCCCGATGAAACAGTACATCATTATTGGGCCAGATTCCTCCTGGTTATGGACGGGATAAAGGATTGCCGTGAGGAAAGCTTAATCTCATTTTTCTACAACAATTGCACGGACAAGGGAATAATGAACGCCATAAGTCGTCGTGAAGTTACACGCTTCGCCGACCTAGCGTCCATAGTACAAAAATACTGTGCCATGGAGAGTGCCTGGAAAACCGAAACCAGGTTTTGGGACAATCCGGCCCTGAACACAACCCTAGTTCAAAATAAAAGGGTGCGTCATACTCAAGCACCTGGGTTAAAAACCAAAAAGCAAAAAACCCTAAAGGGCACGGAACCGTACTGGAGGGATGGCTCAATGGACCCTGTAAAATCCATAGTACAGAAGGCGCCACTCCAACACATAGCCTTCGAGCATGTTGGATACTATGGCAGGTGGCCAAAAGTGGCGAAGGCTTTCTAGCCCGGGTAACCAGCCCAACAGTACCAGTACGGTATTAACAGTCTTCGAGACTTTCGCATCAAATAACATGCGGAAACGAACAATCCGTAGCCTCTCCGAAGTCTACCAAGTAGCAACAACAAATCCATGGAGCGACATGGCTATCACCTTCAATGCCAGCGACGAACCTAAATTCCGAACAGCCCGAGCACCAGCCGCATTGGTCCTCGGTCTGATAGTGGACGACTTTCGTCTTACCAAGGTACTCATGGATGGCGGCAGCGGATTAAACCTCATCTACGAGGAAACCCTCCAAAGAATGGAAATTGACTGGAGCCGCATTGAGCGAAGCAGCACAACCTTTAGAGGAAGAAGCCCTAGTCGGGAAGTATGCTGCATAGGAAAAATCACACTAGATGTCGTGTTCGGCTCGCCGGACAATTACAGGTCCGAGGAAGTCACGTTCCAAGTGGCCCCGTTTGGCAGCAGATATCACGCCTTGTTAGGGCGAGAGGCATTCACAATCTTCCAAGCTATACCCCATTATGGGTACATGAAGCTTAAAATGCCCGGGCCCAATGGAATTATCACTCTTGTCCGTGATCCAGATATAGCACTCCGCGCTGAAAATAAGACAGCCGCACTGGCCCTAGAGGCATTATCCAAAGCCCTAGCGGCAGAGGAACTCACTGCGCTGCGCTCCACGGTGGATAGGGACGATGTGATACTCGATAAGAGGTCTAAATCCACCTCTTTCAAACCAGCAGACGAAATAGTCAAATTCCAGGTCCATCCAATGGACCCCACAAAGACGGCCTCCATTGGGGCACAAATAAACCCTGATGTAGAAGCCACACTACGAGAATTCCTTCAGGACAATTGGGACATTTTTGCCTGGCACCCTCCAGATATGCCAGGAATCCCACGCAGGCTGGCAGAACACAGCCTAAATATCCTAAAAGGATTCAAGCCAGTCAAACAGGCTCTTCGGCGATTTTCCGAACCCAAAAGACAGGCAATGGGAGAGGAGCTAGCCAAACTCCTAGAAGCCGGATTCATCAGAGATATAAAACATCTGGACTGGCTAGCAAACCTGGTAATGGTACCAAAAAGGACAAATCCTGGCGCCTTTGTGTCGATTTCAAAGACCTTAACAAGGCCTGTCCAAAGGATCCTTTCCCCCTCCCCCACATCGACCAAATCATCGATGCTACCGCAGGGAACGATTCATTGTGCTTCCTCGACGCATACTCCGGATACCATCAAATCAAGATGGCGGAAAAAGACCAGGCCGCAACGGCATTCATTACTCCATACGGACCATTCTGCTTCAACACAATGCCCTTCGGACTCAAAAACGCAGGCGCAACATATCAGCGCATGATTCAGACATGTCTGGCTACCCAGATAGGCAAAACAGTGGAGGCATACGTAGATGATGTGGTCATTAAGACCAAACACGTCGAAACTCTAGTAGACGATTTGAGGCTTACATTCGACAACCTCTGAGCATACGACATTAAGCTCAACCCAGAAAAATGTGTTTTCGGCGTACCAGCCAGAAAGCTCTTGGGCTTCATTGTATCCGGTAGAGGAATTGAAGCAAACCCAGCCAAGATCCGAGCTCTGTCACAATTGGATATCCCAAAGACCTCAAACAAATACAAAAACTAACTGGATGCGTGGCGGCTCTAAGCCGCTTCATCTCCCGTTTGGGAGAAAAGGCGCTGCCCCTCTATCGCCTCCTCTGGTGCACCGAACACTTTGAATGGACGGATGCTGCCACGGCCGGACTCGAAGAAATTAAGGCCATATTGGCAACAAATCCGGTCCTGGCCGTGCCCAACCTGGGCGAACCTATGTTATTATATATCGCGGCAACACATCAAGTTGTCAGCGCCGTACTCGTCGTTGAACGAGAAACGGAAGGGCACAAATTCCCTCAAAAACCAGTGTACTATGTATCCACTGTCTTAACTCCATGCAAGTCCCGGTACCCACATTATCAAAAGATAGCGTATGCGGTGTTCATGGCATCCCGGAAGCTGCGACACTACTTTCAAGAGTGTTCCATAACCGTGGCCTCCGAAGTACCTCTCAACGATATTATAAACAATCGCGACGCGACGGGCAGGATTGGAAAATGGGCCATTGAGCTCTTACCATTTGACATAACCTACAAACCACGGCGATCTATAAAGTCGCAAGTTTTGGCTGACTTCATCGCCGAATGGACCGAAGCCGAACTCCCTAAAGAGTACGGCGCATATTCCAATTGGATCATGCATTTCGACGGCTCCAAAATGTTGGCTGGCTTGGGGGCTGGCGTCGTCTTGACGTCCCCAACTGGAGACACAGTCCAATACGTACTTCAAATAATGTACACAGACTCCAACAACGCAGCAGACGTGTTGGCACGCATCGGCGCAAAATGCGATGCCGTCCCTCCAAACATCTTCCTGGAGCGGCTCTTTAAGCCATCTGTATTATGGGAAGAGGAGTCCGGAAATAACAACCCGGAACCAACTGCACCACCCAACACAGAACATTCTGAGACAATCGGTGGCTCAGCCAATGAAATAACACCTTCAACCCACGAAATAATGGCAGTAATTGCCCTGTGGACGGAACCATTCCTAGCCTACTTAATCAGGCAGGAACTTCCCGAAGACCAAAATGAGGCCCGCTGCATAGTTTGGCGATCTAAAGCCTACAAGGTCCATGAGGGAGAACTTTATAAGAAAAGCACAACCGGAGTCCTTCAAAGGTGTATCTCCGAAGAGGAAGGGCGAAATCTCCTAGCTGAAATTCACGCCGGACTCGACGGGCACCACGCCGCAGCCCGGGCCCTTGTAGGCAAGGCCTTCCGTACATGATTTTATTGGCTGACAGCCCGGGCAGATGCTCAGTACTTAGTCCAACGATGCGTCGGTTGCCAGCTCTTTGCTAATCAAAGCCACATGCCACCCACCGCCCTCAAAACTATACCCATCACTTGGTCGTTCGCGGTCTGGGGGCTTGACATGGTTGGACCCCTTAAAGAGGGAACCCACAAGCAAAAATACTTACTGGTCATGGTGGACAAATTCACCAAATGGATAGAGGCCAAGCCGGTTAAAACGGCAGAATCCGGACCTGTGATAGACTTCATATCCGGGGTAGTACACCGTTTTAGCGTCCCCCACAGCATCATCACTGATAACGGCACGAATTTCATGGCCGACGAGGTTAAACTCTGGTGCAAAAACATGGGCATCAAGCTCGACTACGCTTCAGTCTATCACCCTCAAACTAACGGTCAAGTGGAACGAGCAAATGGTCTAATCATGAGCGGCATTAAACCCAGATTAGTGCGGTCCCTCACGAAATCTAACACGCACTGGGTAGAGGAGCTCGACTCCGTACTTTGGGGGCTGCGGACCACGCCAAACCGCACTACCGGATTCACACCATTTTTTATGGTATACGACACTGAGGCAGTTTTGCCCTGCGATATAATTCATGACTCACCTCGCGTGCGCATGTACGAAGAAAGAGAAGCCGAGTTGGATTGGCAGGACAGTTTGGATGCCTTAGAGGAGGAGCGCGACGTGGCAAAATCCTGTTCCGCATTCTATCAGCAGCAGGATCGAAGATATCAAAGCAGAGAAGTACGGGCCAAAACATACAATGTTGGCGAGCTAGTTCTACGCCTGCCGGACAAGAAAAAGGACAAACTTAAGCCCAAATGGGAAGGTCCCTTCATCATCGAACAAGTCCTTACCATTGGTGCATACTGTCTACGCAACGCATCTAACAACCGACTCGAGCCAAACCCATGGAACGCAGCCCGTCTCCGAAGATTCTACGCCTAGCGCCGGACTCAGAGTTCGTCTCCTTCCTCCGTCCACCTTTCATATTTTTTCGTTGTCTTTGTTTTCCCTCCTTTTTCCTCCCTCTTTCAGTACAAGCCTCTTGAGGGCTGATCTGCGCTTTGTTCGCACTCACTTGATGTGCTACTCGCACTCGTTATACCTGGGGGCTTCTTTAACAGAAGCTTATTTACATGGGCTTCATGCCCAACACATGTGTCATACTTCCGCATGTACCGTTTCCTCACCATTATATGCATCGATATGACTTAAGTTTTGGCCAAGCTGGGTTGCCTGGCTCCTGTGCTTACCCCTACGTTCTCGATTGTTCGGCTAGGAGGTAAAGGGAGCACCTCTGCGATTGTTACTGCCGGGTCAGCCGGATGTGTACCTCAGACTGGGTGAAGCCGAAGGCTAGCGTTCTTAAGGGAATATTCGGTCGGTGACCTGAAAGATGATTTATTACTTATTTATTTATCTGCCCCCAGATGCTTTTTCTGCTCTTTTTGCAGTCCGGACATGCACTTTAGGGCATGCCTCCCAGGGAAAGGAACCCCTAACGGAACTATTCTCCCTGGAAGATGTTTCTTACTAACCATGTAATATAACATAGCTAGTTGGGCACTTGTCTGATAAAGCACTTATGACCCCTACGCCTTGTCTCCATGCATGCCCCGGTTTTTGTATAACCGTAAGGGTATTCGGACACACTCCGGACTGTTGGGTCCCGAGGTTGAAGCGAAAAGGTCCGCAAAGACAAACGATCTACAATCCGGCTAGAAGGCATTTTACATGTCATTTTAAATTACATCGTCAAACTGACTGATTGTACTCCTCTTCAATCCCATCTAACAGGCTGTCTAATTTACAGTCCCGTTGGGAATATTTCGCGGCCAACTCTACTTGGCCGTACATCAGGCTCACAGGGATCTCCTTCCCATCGGGCCCCACAGGTCCGACCTCGGCCATGTGGTTTGGATCAGCCTTCGTGTACCGCGTCTTCACCATGGCCCAGGCCTCCCTGGCGCCTTGACGGCAGGCCGATATCTTCCACAGACGGAAACGCTGCCGTACTCCCTGAAGCTTCTCAGCAAGCCCTCCAAGACCCTCGGGTAGGGAGACGGAAGGCCATAAGGCCTGAACGACGCCGCTCATCGCCTGCCGAACACGTTCGTGCAGTTGCAGCAGCTCGGGAAGAGGGTCTCCCGTGGAACCAGGCATCTCCTCCGCCGGACGACCCGTGAGCACACCTACAGACACATTTCTGTCAATCGACTTCCTCGCCGAACTCTTCTTTTCAAAAGAGTTTGCTCAAGCACTTACTGTAAATGCCGCGACGAAGCCGCCGATTCTCCTTTACGGAGTTAGACAGCTGGACCCGAACATCTTTTAGTTCTTCGCCCAGCTGGGTGTTGGCATCTTGGAGTTTGTTCCTCTCCTGCTGCACCCTCATAAGCACCTTCTCGCCGGCCTTCAGCTGGCGCAGCAGATGTTGCTTGTCCGGATCTAGTCCGGCACCCTCTGCAATATTATTGTCAGACTATACACACACACCGCACTTCATAAACTACTTCTCCTTTCGAAATATGAATTACCAGAGGGGGTCTCTGTGGCTCCCCCGGCAGCGGCTAGTGCGGCCTCAAGTTGGGCCTTGCATTCTTGAAGCTCCTGGGACAGGTGGGTATTCTTCTCTATAAGATCCTGCATAACAAATGATCCTTAAATCAGTTAGTTTAACTATTTTAAGTCTCGGGGGCTACTGGCATATATAACTATTAAAATTCCTCACCCGTATGTCTTTTACATACTGCTCCATGGCTCTGGTTAAACCATATTGAGCAGCATGGAGGTACGCGTCTCCCGCATTAAAGGCATTCAACGCCTCTGGGGAGAAACACGTGTCACGAAGAACTGTCCGACGGCGCCTGTGATTCATGGCGCTCTCCACCTCAGACCTGGTGGCGGACAACCTGTCGGCATCCTCCGTTGAAGGAGCATCCGGCTCGCGCCTTGCGCTCGCCTCCCCCTCCGGACCAGGCGTTGGAGCCTGGCTGGCGGAGGCTTGGTTGGCAACCTCTCTGGGCTCAGTCCAGCGAGCGCCCTTTCTCCTGGAAGAATCATGAGCATTAATATACCTCCCAGGAGTCTTTCCCTTAAAAGACAATGGTGTGCCATACCTTTGCAGCGACATTTCAATTCGCGCCGCACTCCTCTTCCGCCTGCTGGGCTGCACTGACCCTGGTTGGTCAGTCGCCGCAGGCTCGGCTTCCCGCCGTAAAGGCACCTCCTGCGAAGCACCGTTGGTACATGGTGGTCAGAAATAAGCATTAAAAAAGTAATGGTGTCAGGACTTCGGTCGTACTCACCTGGGAAGCCGGAGATAAACCGGGGTAGTCAGCCGTAATGGCGACTAGAGCATTGTCTATGCTGAGCTGGTGGAACACCCCGTCAATCAGTTCCACCATTATGTCCGGATCCTCTCCGGAGGCCGGATCAAGGGATCTTCCCGGATCCTCGGGTTGTGGAGTCGGGCTTTCTATGCCCTCCACATCCCGACGCAGTTCCTGCATCGAAATCATAAAGTAAGACACTTATCTTTGAAAGCACGGATCGGATATATAAACGTCCGCTTACCCAACTCCGAGGGTTATTCATGGAGAATCCATTCAATGGACTCGTGCGGAGGAAGTCCTCCTTCTCCCCCTTGTACAAGCCGGACAGGATCTTCACCAGATCGGCGGCCGATCCCGGCCCCTTGCGGCCATGACGGGTGGCGTCATTCTCCCAGTTGAAATCCCACATGGGGTGGCCCCTATATTGGAGCGGCTGCACCCCTCGCATAATGCATGTGGCCATGACTCCAATCATGGTTAATCCGGAATGGGCCAGTAACCGTATCCGGCCCATCAGATATTGGACGCTCCTATCATCTTCCCGTTGAGGGCTCCGCGGGCGCGAACTCAGGCGTTTCTTCAGAGGAGCGTTGCTAAACTCCGGGAGGCCGATCCGAACTGGATCCGGCAGCGGGGCGTCTTCCATATAGAACCACTCCGAAGGCCAGTCTTCGGACGCCTTCTTCGGGGTTCCGGATAGATATCCGGTCCTGGCGATGCGCCATATTTCGGCTCCGCCCACTTGATATATCGACCCCTCATGAGAATGGGGTACGAGGCAAAACAGTCTCTTCCACAGCGCAAAATGGGGCTCGATGCCCAAGAACAGCTCGCAAAGAGCTACAAAGCCCGCGATGTGTAAAATGGAGGCAGGTGTAAGGTGGTGAAGTTGGAGTCCATAGAACTCCAGGAGCCCCCGGAGAAACGGATGTATGGGAAATCCGAGTCCCCTTATTAAGTAGGGGACGAAGCATACCCGCTCTCCTTTGGAGGGATTGGGGATGCTCTCCGCCTGCTTCCCACCCTTGTAGGTGGCCAGTCCGGCTCGAACCGGAACCATAAAGGCTGGGGGAAGGTATCCCTCTGCTTGGAGCGTCACTAACTCGCTATGCGGGACTGAGCATCTCCTCCAATCTCCTGGCTGAGGACTGGGAGCGCGAGAAGAGGAGCCGCATCGACTGTCCATGTTGGAATGGATTTTTGTCAGATGCGCTTCAATGAGTACTTGCGGAAGGAGGATGGTGTGATTCGGATCTGGATCCTCGCCTCTCTTATAGGCGGCTTATTCGCGCAGCTAGGGGGGTAAAACGTAAAAATACCCTGGCTTTTCGCATTCATACAACACGTGGAAGAGGGCCATTATTGGACGTGGAAGCCAAGGAGCGCAACATTTATGAAGAAACCGGACACTATTCGGCAAACACATGGAACATGGAGGGGAACCCGCCTTGCAAACGCCGAAGACAATATACGCGCCGGACTCGTCGTCATTGAAGCCTGGTTCGGGGGCTACTGAGGGAGTCCTGGATTAGGGGGTGTCCGGATAGCCGAACTATCATCATCGGCCGGACTCCAAGACTATGAAGATACAAGATTGAAGACTTCGTCCCGTGTCCGGATGGGACTTTCCTTGGCGTGGAAGGCAAGCTTGGCAATACGGATATGTAGATCTCCTACCATTGTAACCGACTCTGTGTAACCCTAGCCCTCTCCGGTGTCTATATAAACCGGATGGCTTTAGTCCATAGGACGAACAACAATCATACCATAGGCTAGCTTCTAGGGTTTAGCCTCCTTGATCTCGTGGTAGATCTACTCTTGTAATACCCACATCATCAATATCAATCAAGCAGGACGTAGGGTTTTACCTCCATCAAGAGGGCCCGAACCTGGGTAAAACATCGTGTCCCTTGTCTCCTGTTACCATCCGCCTAGACGCACAGTTCGGGACCCCCTACCCGAGATCCGCCGGTTTTGACACCGACATTGGTGCTTTCATTGAGAGTTCCTCTGTGCCGTCGCAATCAGGAGGGATGCCTTTTCCTGTCTTTAAATACGGCACCGTCGTCAAGGGAGCTTTGGCCACCGGCCAAACTATCCGGCTAGGCGGTTTTCTTATGACCGCCTGTTCGGCCACTGCTCCGACAATGACCTCTCAGGTCATCAAAAGTGATCTTCACGTCCACTCGGAATTCGCCGAGCAGCTAGACCCGATGGAGCTCTCCTCCGTAAATGAGCTCTTGGGTCGCATTGCCGCCCTGGGAGTCGCCACAGACTACGATCAGATTAGGGTTAAAACCGATCGGAGAGAAATTAACTCTCCCCAGGCTACCCACCATATTGTTGTGGTAGAAGAACAACGCGGCGACTCTTCTTCTATGTTAAAAACTAGTTATGTCCGGATTCCCGATCCCTCCATGCCGGATTCCCGTGGAGGGACGGACGTCAATCAAGTACTGGACCTAAAGTCAGGCATCGGACCAGATTTGTTGGACAACATCCAGCAATCCAAGCTTCCAAATCCGGAAACTTCTCGGCCTTTGAGCCTTAGAGGGGGCGAGGTTCCGAATTTAATTCCGCCCGCCCACCCAAACATATGCGATCTATCTCAAATACGGCAAGAGCCCGATGAAACAGTACATCATTATTGGGCCAGATTCCTCCTGGTTATGGACAGGATAAAGGACTGCCGTGAGGAAAGCGCAATCTCAATTTTCTGCAACAATTGCACGGACAAGGGAATAATGAACGCCATAAGTCGTCGCGAAGTTACACGCTTCGCCGACATAGCGACCATAGTACAAAAATAATGTGCGATGGAGAGTGCCTGGAAAACCGAAACCAGGTTTTGGGACAATCCGGCCCTGAACACAACCCTAGTTAGAAATAAAAGGGTGCGTCATACTCAAGCACCTGGGTTAAAAGCCAACAAGCAAAAAAAACCCTAAAGGGCACGGAACCGTACTGGAGGGATGGCTCAACGGACCCTGTAAAATCCATAGTACAGAAGGCGCCACTCCAACACATAGCCTTCGAGCATGTTGGATACTACGGCAGGTGGCCAAAAGTGGTGAAGGCTTTCTAGCCCCGGGTAACCAGTCCAACAGTACCAGTACGGTATTAACAGTCTTCGAGACTTTCACATCAAATAACATCCGGAAAAGAACAATCCGCAGCCTCGCCGAAGTCTACCAAGTAGCAACAACAAATCCATGGAGCGACACGGCTACACCTTCAATGCCAGCGACGAACCTAAATTCCGAACAGCCCGAGCACCAGCCGCATTGGTCCTCAGTCCGATAGTGGACGGCTTTCATCTTACCAAGGTACTCATGGATGGCGGCAGCGGATTAAACCTGATCTACGAGGAAACCCTCCAAAGAATGGAAATTTACTGGAGCCGCATTGAGCGAAGCAGCACAACCTTTAGAGGAATAATCCTAGTCGGGAAGTACGCTACACAGGAAAAATCACACTAGATGTCGTGTTCGGCTCGCCGGAAAATTACAGGTAAACTCATGTGATGCTTACTTTCAGACATCAAGTGAAGATGACTCTGATGGTGAATCCAAACCTAGTTAGAAAACACTTGCTAAAATTGCAACTGAACACCAGAAAGCTATGGAACATACTCAAAAACTGTTAGACAAAAGCGATGACATGTTGGACGTGGAAATGACGAAGTCTCAGTCCTTAATTGAAGACATAAAAAATCTTCATGTTAAGTACCAGGAACTTGAAGGTCAACATGAATCACTCTCAACTTCCCATGAAAAACTTTCCTATGATTATCTTCAAAGGAAGTAGGAACTTGAGAAATTGAGATCGGCTCATGAAGATCTTCAAAAGGAGAACGAGTCACTTCGCGCTCAACAGGTCAGTTCTGCTCAGGAAGGATTTGAACTACCATGTCTAAAATGTATTGAGCATGATAACACTACCTCTATTGCTGAATGTTCTACTGCTACTAATGTTGAAATATCTTCAACTGCTGATGTGGTAACTAACCCCTCTGTTGAGGATACCACTACTATTGCTGATGAGAATGACAGGTTGAAGACACTACTTGAGACAGGGATGTACAAAAGTCTCAAAGGGCATCAGGCATTATGTGATCTCCTTAAAAAGCAGATTCTGAACCGAAACCCTAGGAAAGAGGGTGTTGGGTTCGAGAAGAAAATGAATGTTGACAGATCTTACTAGAAGCCTGAGCAGTACCCCAACCCCACATGGGTTGCTGCAAAGGAACCTTCAGTGGATCCATCCACCCTATCTGGTTTCACTTGTGCTAACCCTATTATCATTGATGAATCCTTTGATGCAAACTATAAACTGTTCAAAAATCAGAATGGAGAAGTGTTTGCCAGGTATATTGGTACTAACTGTAGGAATGGGCCACCTATGAAGAAGATATGGGTAACCAATAGATGTCTTGAGAATCTTCCAGTGAATGTCATCATGATACCAACTGTGAAGAAGACAAACCCCATATCAAAGGCTTCATATGGTCCAAAAGCTTCATACAGACCGAGGATTCATCCGAGTCACCCTAACGTCAATGTTTTGCAGGAAATCATATTCAGACCCATGAATTTGAGCGTGTTTCATCAAACCACTATGTTCATAGAACTAATAATTTTTCTGCTTATTTATATGAGTATTATTCACCCCCTGCTAGGCTATTTACTAGGGCTCCGAAGCCGAAGTTCTCAGATGCTGCACTTAGACTCATTGCTTCTAAGCCACCCCTAAAAATGTGGGTGGTTAAGAAAACTTAACTCTCTTTTGCAGGGAAAGGTCTCCAGCTGGAAATCAAAGGCGTCCAAAGCAAATGCTGGAGACCTTAAAAATCTTGTAGGGCGCAAGATAAAATGCCCAAATGATCATACTATGTATTTCGTTTTGGGATTCCTTGACACTCATCCTATCTATCCTAACCAAGACCTGAATTTCCATGTTCCACTTGTTCATCAAATGTTTCTGCTTCACAACTCGCTTGGTGAAGCTAATCCTACAAAATGCACTGTAGGCTACGACACCTCGGGCTTAAAAATGGATTATGGACAGTGGATGCACTAATCACATGACTGGCGATCGAAGTTTTCTGATGGATTCAACACTATGTCCATCAGACAAGAGTCACATCACATTTGCTGACACTGGTAAAAGCAAGGTATTGGGTCTAGGTAGAGTTGCAATATCAAGGGATCAACACATGTATAACGTGATGCTTGTTGAATCCCTTGGTTTCAACTTAATGTCTGTCTCAATGCTTTGTGACTTAAATATGATTGTGCTATTTGGAAAATATCATTGCCTTGTACTAATGGAATCTGACTAGTCTCTAATCTTTGAAGGGTATCGAAAAGATGATCTGTATATGGTAGATTTCTTAGCTAGACTGCAGATGGCCATATGTCTTCTAGCAAAAGCTTTAGAGTGCTGGCTTTGGCATCGAAGGCTAGGACACGCTGATATGAGGAACTTGCACACTCTCACGAAGAAGAAGCATGTCGTGGGCGTCGAAGGCGTCAAGTTCAAGAAGGATCACCTGTGTGGTGCCTGTGAAGCTAGAAAGATGACCAGGGCCAAGCATCCCTCGAAGACAATCATGACTACATCTCAACCTTTCGAGCTGCTGCACATGGACTTATTTGGCCGTACTCACTACTCTACTCTCAATGATATTGCTTGCCTCTATGGCTTTGTCATTGTTGATGATTACTCTAGATATACTTGGGTGCATATAATCCTCTACATGACTGAAGTGAAGGTTGTCTTCAGACGCTTTGCCAATCGTGCCATGATGAACTATGGCGTCAAGATCAAGCACATCAGAAGCGACAACGGCACTGAGTTCTAGAACACCGGCCTCGACCTGTATCTAGATACTTTGGGTATAACTCATGAGTTCTCTGCTCCTTACACACCTCAGCAGAATGGCATCACGGAGTGCAAGAACAGAACTCTTATTGAGATGGCCCGAACGATGCTTGATGAGTACAAGACTCCACGGAAGTTCTGGCCTGAAGCCATTGACACTGCATGTCATGTCATCAACCGTGTTTATCTTCACAAGCTTCTGAAGAAAACCTCCTATGAGCTCCTAACTGGTAGGAAGCCAAACATAAGTTACCTAAGAGTATTTGGTACTAAGTGCTGGATCAAGGATCCACATCACACTTCAAAATTTGCACCAAAAGCACATGAAGGTTTTATGCTTGGTTACGAAAAGGATTCGCACTCCTACAGAGTCTTCAACCTCTTTCACTATAAAGTGGTTGAAACTGTGGATGTGCGGTTCGATGAGACTAACGGCTCGCAAAGAGAGAACCTGCCAAATGTGCTAGATGAATTACCCCCTAGTGAGTCAATCAAGAAAATGGGAATTGGAGAGACCATACCATCTGAGAATCAGACGGAAGAAGAACTGATCATTTCTGCATCTAATAAACCTGAAGACAATGCTCAACCTGAAGACAATCCCCCAAATGATGACATTGATCAGAATGAGCAAAATCTTCGTCCTGTTCATCCTCGTGTTTCAAATGAAGTATAGATTGAGAAGATAATCGACAGCATCAATGCACCTGGTCCACTCACTCATTCAAGAGCTACTCAAAGAGCAACACAACTAACAAATTTTTGTGGGCATTTTGCATTCGTCTCAATCTCAAAACCGAAGAAATTGCTGAAACCTTCATGGAACCTGAATGGATTCAAGCTATGCAAGAAGAGCTTCAACAGTTCAAGCTGAACAATGTGTGGGAATTGGTCAAGCATCCTGATCCCCGAAAGCACAATATCATTGGCACCAAATGGATACATCGCAATAAGCAAGATGAGCATGGTCAAGTAGTCAGAAACAAAGCTCGTCTCATTGCACAACGTTACACTCAAGTGGAAGGAATTGACTTCGATGAAACATTTGCTCCGGTGGCAAGGCTTGAAGCCATTCGCATACTGCTAGCCTATGCAAATCATCACAACATCATTATGTATCGAATGGATGTGAAGAGTGCTTTTCTCAATGGCAAAATAGAAGAAGAAGAAGAAGAAGTGTATGTTGCACAACCTCCTGGCTTTGAAGATTCTAAACATTCTGATATGGTATACAAGCTCAACAAGGCACTCTATGGCCTCAAACAAGCCCCTCGTGCTTGGTATGACACTCTCAAAGACTTCCTGAAGAACAAAGGCTTCAAACCTGGTTCACTAGATCCTACACTCTTCACGAAGACATATGATGGTGAACTATTTGTGTGCCAAATCTATGTGGATGACATTATCTTCGGCTGCACCAACAAGAAATACAATGATGAATTTGGTTAGATGATGCAAGAGCAATATCAGATGTCCATGATGGGCGAGCTGAAGTTCTTTCTGGGTCTCCAAATCCGTCAGCAATGCAACAGCATCTTCATCTCTCAAGAAAAATATCTAAGATTGCCTGAAGAAGTTTGGAATGCAAGACTGCAAAGGATATACGATGCCAATGCCAACCAAAAGTCATCTAGGTCCCGACGCCAATGGTAAAGAGTTCGATCAAAAGGTATACCTGTCGGATTTAGGGTTCCGGCAGACCCTTGAGGTTCAAACACTGGGGTGCGCGCGGAGGTTTCGCCTTCTACCTACCTGTTCCTCGCCGAATCGCTAGGATCTAAACTACGAGAAGAACAACACAAGAGACATAGGGTTTATACTGGTTCAGGCCACCATTGTGGTGTAATACCCTACTCCAGTGTGTGGCGTGGTGGATTGCCTCTTGGGCTGATGATGAACAATACAAGGAAGAACATCCTCGTGAGGGTCTGTTCTTGTGGTGGTGTTGTCCCTTTGGAAGGATTGATTCTAGATGCCTATCTTATCCCCAGATTCCTCTCTAGATCCCTCTACCCTGTGGGTGGCTAGTCCTATTTATAGGCGAAGGCCCTGGGCCTCTTCCCAAATATTGAGCGGGAAGGGCGCCAACAATTGGCCAATTTGAATGGGAACATCTAGTACACTTATCCTGACTAAAGTTGGTCCTCGCCTGTCAAAGGCTCTGGTGGTGACGCCGACTTGGGCTCCACGGTGACCTCCATCCTGCCGTTGGATTGGTCTTGGTCTTGTTGCACCGAAATGGATGCCTTTGCTTGATGCTCTCGCATGCGCTTGCTCCCCTTGCACCAAAGAGGAAAGAAGGACACTACGCGGGCTGGCGCCCGGGCGGCGCCCTCGGTCGTCATGGCTTGCGTCATGGGCACCTCGCGAGGTACCCCGCCTTGAACTCTCCGCCTCCTCGTGAGCTAGCCTGACAAGGCCGTGCCTGAGGAAGCTCCTTGTCGTCCACCCCGCGAGGCTTAGCCCCTCGCGAGGGTCTTGAGCTTGTGTTGATGAAGATGGGCCATGCTGGGCCCCCCTTTGAGCCACGCCGCAGGCCGCAGGCAGGCAAGTCTGGGGACCCCCGTTCCCAGAACGCCGACAATACCGCTCCATGATTGGTTCTTTGCTTTATTTATGTCCATCTAGGCCAGATATAATGCTTAGTGTTTGCATGTGTGCACAATTCCAAGTGGCACCAAAGGAATCACATCACATAGCTGTGAAGCGAATTCTTCGATATTTGGCTTACACCCCAACACTAGGATTATGGTATCCAAAGGGCCCAAAGTTTGACCTAGTTGGATTCTCAGATGCTGATTATGTTGGTGACAGGGTTGATCACAAGTCCACATCAGGCACATGTCACTTTCTGGGAAGATCACTTGTATGTTGGTCTTCAAAGAAGCAGAACTATGTATGTCTCTCCACAGATGAATCTGAATGCATTGCTGCTGGATCTTGTTGTGCTCAGCTTCTCTGGATGAAGCAAACTCCCAAGGACTATGGTATTTACCTGAAGAATGTGCCACTCTACTGCGACAATGAGAGTGCCATCAAGATTGCCAACAACTCAGTTCAGCATTCAAAGACTAAGCACATTGAGATTCATCATCACTTTCTCAGAGATCATGTTATGAAGGAAGATATTGATATCATTCACGTCAACACTGAAGAACAATTGGCTGATATCTTCACAAAGCCCTTGGATGAGAAAAGGTTTTGCAAGTTGCGGTGTAAGCTAAATATCTTGGAATCCTCAAATGTCCTGTGAATTGGACACACATCCTAACACTTATGCATTTTGATGACTTAGATGTGCAACACATGAAGAAACGTATATCTTCAATCAATGAAGACATACACTCTAAGTGTGAATACATTAATGCAGAATTTGACTTCGGAGCGCCACGATAATTGTGCGCCATATCTGGGTCTAATACTTCCTATACGGTGGGTAAAGCCACCACCAAACTTCTGTTTGAAGTGTTTCTCTTGGTGTTATGTTTGCAAAGTCTTCGTAATTGATTTATCTTCATCCTTGACTTAAGTTCATATTTATCTTCATTTGTTCATATACTAGTTATATACGTACTTGTGTTCTGTCCTCTACAGCATTCACTTATAGCTATGGTTTCGTGCTGAATCTTTTGATCTAAGTGAATGTGATCAGACCCTAACCTATCTATGCTTCTACCTCAACTCTATCTATCCAAATCATATGCATTCTATTGAAAACTGTCAATTGTCTTCACTGAGACCTTGTCAGCTGAAGTCAATCTGACAAACATTTATGTCTGCTTTTAATGCTCTATCTTTATTGCGTGAAATCCGAAGAATTCGGAACGACCACCCTGACAATCCAGGCGTGCGTGGGAACATGGAACAACTTCCAAGGTGTTGCATGCTTGCCATGTGTCCTACAGATGTGAACCGCCAGGGGCACCTGCGTAATTGCGCTGTGTTGTCCCTTTCCTTATAAATACCAATCCCATCGCGGTCAAGATCTTTCTTCCACCTAACCACTTCTCGCAAACCCTAGCACCACTGCTATCTCTCGACGACGCCGGCGATGAAGTGCTTAGCTGCCACGACTTCTCCGATGTCGTCCTCACGCCGGCCGCGGACCTCATCTTCTCCGCCGCCGCCGTAGGTGTCTTCCGTCACCAAGTTAGGGCACGGGAGATCGAACTTCTCGGCCTCCAACTTCGCTTCGTCTAGCAGTTCGTCATGTGGTAATTAAAACTCACTTTTTACTATCTTTTTGATCTGATAGATTCATCCTTCCTTACCAAAAGTGGTTTCTATAATTCAAAATTGAGTCTTTCCAGTTCTGCATCTCATTTTATGCCTAGTCTATTCACTTATGCCTCTCTACAAGTTTGATTCCTCACTTGTACTTATCCCTGGATTTGTACAAATCTAGAAACACTCAATGATTAAGTGAATGTCTTCGCATTATGAGGTCAATGTCTTCAAACTAATTTATCTTCAAAATCTTCTGAGAATGCATATGACCTCTTCCCCTTCCCTTGCACCTCTAATGTTGTCATAGGTACATGTATGTGGGAGAATCCCTTGGTTCTCATAGTCTGCATTCATTTGCAGAGTTCTTACAGAGTCACATAAATTCTCCTAAAGCCAGTTCTTGTCTGACCAGTCGTCGGAAGCCTTTGCACGTTCTGAAGCCATTCACTTTAGGCTTCATGGCTACTGAAAAATAAGCTAGAAAGGGTGGCAGACAGCACCGTGGGAATACCTCCAAGGGTTTGCCACCAGATCTGCATGAGATGTACAAGACAGACCCTGAGGAAACCTATGGTGAACACAAAACTCGAATCCAATGGATTCGAAGATATTGGGCTGAAGAATGGTTCAAGTACAGATATGTCATGGCTGAATATGCTCAGAATAATGCTATCAATCAGCCTTGAGGAGATATATTATACAAAAATCTTCAACCCCAGTCCCGTTCTGAAGCCATTAAACAAGAATTCTATCCTTGTATGGTACGCGGCCCAGAACCAGAGAATGCTGACCCCTCTTCTCTGATGTGGTGTCGTGATGACAATATGTTTTTAAACGCAACTTCCAGTTTGCTAAAGATTCTGCTGTGAAGAACAAGAAGGCATTTGGACTTGACTTCAACCCTGGTCCTTCTGCTCCTCGGGAAGATGGAACCCGTGAAGCCAATGAAAACAGAATAGGCCCCTTCTACAACTTCGAAGGCCTCCTCTCACACATTGCTGTCCAAGGTGCAAATGTGGATCACTCTGTTGATGATGCAGATTCAGATGAAGCTCCCGCTCCTCCAAAGCCGCAGAAGCAAAAGAAATCTAAGGCTTCAAAACCTACTGCTGCACCAAAGGCTTCACGAGTGAAGCCACTAGCATCATCAGAAGATCAATCTCGCGTCTCCAAACGGAAAGAGAAGCCTCAGAAGAAAGTTATTCAGAGGTCTAGTCAAGCACTAACACCAGCTGCCGTTCTATGGAATGAATCTGAAGCCATTGATCTGTCATTAGATGACGAGTTTTGTGACGATGCTCTTGAGCAGCTTATAAAGAGCAAGCAAGAGGCGGAGATCTTCAATGATCTGCCCCTCTTCGATGTGAACATTCTGGACAACTTCATTGATGAGTGGTTTGACAACCCAGATCTCAGTTTTGATGAACTTCAGCTCCCAATTGGCATCAGCGTCGCCTTCCAAGGCACTATTGCTCCTGAGCTGGCTTTGGCTCAGAAGATTGTCGAACTGAAAAACAAAATTGACTATGAGAAAGAACAGTTCAAGAAGCACATGTCCAAGCTTAGTGTGGCTGATGTTCAGAAATTCAAGCTGATGCTGAACGACCTCAAGGAGGCATTTCGCAAGAAACGTGAAGAAGCCAAAGGCTCTCGGGAATGGATGAAGAACCCCGCTGCCATGTGTGTTCAAGCTTACAATGAGGCTGAGAAGCGCAAGGCACTTGGGCGTCCTGGCATCGACCACAAGCTAGCTGCCAATTAGAAGAAGTCTATTGTGGCCCCATCTGAAGCATCAAGGCGGGAAGAACCCCGCGTTGTCTTCCCAGCCAGCATGACATGCTCGAAGCCTAAGGTCCCCATAGTGACTTCAGAACTGAAGAAAACCAGGGCAACTGAAGCCGAAGCCAGAAAGCGCAAGTTCAAGAACACCACTGATGACCCTCCATTGGCCAAGAAGAGAAAGATAGAGAAGAAAGATTGGGCTGCTCCCAAAGAGCCCCTCATTGTCGAGCCCCTTTATTATGCTCGTCCTGCATCCGAAAACCAAGAGCGTCAAGTGATAGTTCATGAGCCCGCTTCCACAGAGGCTCCTGAAGCTCAAGAAGTTCCAGTCGTTGACCCCATCACAACTGAAGACATTGGTCCCCAAGACAATGTGCATGATGATGAAGTCCTTCCTCAGATCGAGCGCCAGACGGTATCGTCGCCTATTCTCATGAACAGTGAACTCATCAGTATTGGTCGTCCTTTGACGCCAATCTCTCAAGATGCCTAATGGGCTGATCGCCCCCAACCAGCAACCCCAATTCAAGATTCACCAAGTACACCCCGTCCTCCACTAGCGCAAGTCACCAGCCCAATGGTGAATGATGACAATTACATGGAGACCATACCATCTCCAAAAGCGTCGCCCGTGTTTCAACGGCTTCGCAAAGGCCTGAGGCCATCGGTTTCCATGACAACCATCACAGAAGAAGACTCTCACCAGTCCAGCTCAGTGGCACGTCAAGTGTTCCCTGAAGACAATCCTTCTGTGACGGTTCTCGTGTCAGAAGCTAATGCTACTGAAGACATTCCGGCTGCATCAGCCGATGAAAGACAAGAACCACATCAAGAAGAAGAACGTGTTGCGACACTCCCTACCAACCAAGAAGTTGTCCTCGAGGAGAACGTATGTGTGCCCGACCCTCCAGCTACTCAAGTGGAGGTTGAAAATCCTGAGGCGGCCACCAACAACACTACTGACACCAATGACATTGTCATGGCTGAAGCTAATGTGGCGCCTACAGTCAACACCATACATGAAGCCAATGATGCACCTGCCACTAATGTGCAGCCTGACGCCGTTGCAAATGCCTCTGCTCCTGTACTACCTCCAAGGCCTCATACCATTGAGCAAGCATTCTATCAAGGCGAGCTGGTCACTATAAGATGGCCAATTCTGGTTCCTCCGCCTGCTCCCGGACCTCAGTTTGATTATTATGTGGAGCACATGCCTCAGGTTCAGAAGCCAAAGCCAAGGTTGCCAAGGTTTCCAGGTACTGCATCTGCACCAGGATCATTCAATGTCAATGGCTTCATTGCACACAACACCTTCTTTGATAGAGCCAAGAACCCATATTCCAAGTCAAGAATATCATCTGATCGGTTTTGGAGTTATTAGCAACGCAGCTATTACTCCTGTGTTCTATACAACCAAGGGCGCATATTTCCTCATATGCGTCTGGATTCCGAAGCCATTGCTGGCCTGCCCTCCTTAGAAGAAGCACTTGACTGTTTCAGAGATGCAAGCCTTCTCCAGTTTGTCACTGATAAGGAGAATTGGAATGAAGAGCTTCTGCTACAATTCTATGCAACTCTCCACATTCGCGGCTACAACAGGGATCCAAAGACATGGATCCTTGAGTGGATGACAGACAATGTACATCATGAAGCCAAAGCTTTTTATCTCATTGAGCTTACTGGCCTGTCCACTCCCGGTGAACTGTATGAACCTGGTTGTCAGCTTCACCGCGATGCATTGGAGAGCATCTTTCAGAAGCCAGAGCACAACATGAGCCAAATGCTGAGGATGATGAAGCCACTGCCACAAGATGCTGAATATCCCAAGGAATTCTTTGTTGAAGCCCTAGAGTATCTGCCCCGCACCATCTATCACATCATTAGGCGAACTCTATGGCCCATCAAATGACATTTTTCCTCAGCAAAGCTTGAAGGTACAATGAAGACCTTGGTCTTCTATATTCTCAATGGCAAAAGATTCAATCCTCAGGATTTCTTCATTCGTCAATTTGCTGCATCTGGCTCAGACATATTTGGTATGAAATTCTATGCTCCATGGGTTATGCGACTGATCAAGTTTCACTCCACTGTCAACTATCAGCCATCTGCAAGTAACCATCTCATATTCCTGCCAGAGGTTGATATGTTAGTCGAAGCCATATACCCAGAGCCTGCCAAGGAGGCAATATATCTTCACAATGCTGATCGTCAAAGTTTCACTCAGCATGTTGAAGGCATTCAAGCTGCTGCTCGTGTTTATCCGCTTGCTGGAAATACTCGTCGTGCTCGTACTGAAGCCACAGAAAGCACTATTGCTCCAAGACATCGAAAGCGATCTCGTGTACTCAATGACCGAGAGCTTCTCGTGGCCTTGCATCAGAAACAAGATAAGCATCATTACTGGCTAAAGCGTCAGATGCAAAGCCACTTGGTGGATATCAATCACATTCGCAACCTTGCCACCATGAATGCCTTTGTCACTCATGAAACTAGTCGGAGGGTATGGAAGAGTTTGACATTGCTCAGTGCTGAGCTGATCTTCAAGACGATGGCTTCACAAAGAGATTCAAGTTCGACACCAATCCACCCAGGAATGATGTCTTGCGTCGAACCCCGCCCTTGAAGATTCAGAGTACTCCTCCTCCGCGGCAACTGTTAATGCTAGAGTCCTTGATGACACCAATGATGCTACTTCACCACCTCCAACTTTGGTGCGCATCGACACTGCACATGGTTCTTATGCACCACCAAACCTTAACGACGACCCTGCTACCTCACCTACTCCTCATGGGAACGAGTAGAGACTATGTCTTCAAACCTTTTTGGTCCTTACTGACAAAAGGGGGAGAAGCATATGTTTATAGTCTTCAAGCGGGTCCATATGGGTGGTTGTTATATTTTTATCAAGTGTTTACAACTCTCGTTTTTGATACATTTGGTTCTTTGGGTTGTAACACTTAAAACTTGATGGTCATCTGCTACTTTTTCTGATATTCTGTGATGCGATGATAAATCCCGCATGAAGCCATTCCACAGACACCATTTTTCATTATGCATGTCATTATTATTGTATATCTATTCATGCATGATGAATTGTATTCATATGGTGAAGAGGATCTCCACAAGTACAACCTGCCATGTGGATTTGCATTCCAACGCAAAACAGCTATATGCACATCTTCAGGGGGAGCCTTTTCGCTATCAATGAAGATGATATCTTAATCCTTTACAATTTCACATACTTTTATCCCCGTTGAAAACTTCAACCAGTTTGTCATCAATCACCAAAAAGGGGGAGATTGTAAGTGCATCTAGTGCCACCCCTAGTTGGTTTTGGAGTATTGACGACAAACCTGGTTGAGGGACTAATGTGTTTGTGAGAATTGCAGGATAACACAACTAGTAGTCCCTCATTGATTCGGTTTACCTACCGGAGATGACCCCTAAATATGTGTGAAGACATTGAAGACAATGGTGGTCTGTGAAGCTATTCGCTTTGAAGACTATTACATGAGAAGACATTGCATGAATACTATGGAGCGTGAAGACTTAGCTGTTTCGTTGTTTCCTTTCTTCTTTGTTGAGCCATAGGAACCACCGCACTGTTAAGTGGGGTCCAAGTGAACAAAGTCAGAGTGACTGAAGTGATGCTCAACCAAATCCTATGTCTTCGACCGAAGACAATGAGAGCAAATCTTATCCAGAGTCGGATGAGTCAGCTTTACTTGTATCCCAAGTAGTCAAGCTGTCGCATGTGTTTGAAATCTGACCGTTGGAACACGTGTCAGTTCCTTAGTGACCCAGGCTCATTTCGGACAAATCAGGTCAGATTGCCCAGTGGCTATAAGTAGCCCACTCCCTACACCATAAATTGGTGGCTGCTCAGAGTTAGTACATGGCTTTTGTCGTTTGAGAGCAACCCACCTCCGAAGCTTTTGAGAGAGAATCCTTGCGAGGACAAAGCCCACACCACCCAGAGCCCAAAGAGTGTTTGGCATCACTGAAGTATTTCTGTCTGCATGATCTGAAGACTTGTTACACTTGAGGACTGTGAATCCTCCATCCGATTAGGTGTCGCGTTCTAAGCATCCAAGAGTCATTGTGGATTGCCAGTGAACGAAGTCTGTGAAGGTTTGGAAGTCTACCTTGAAGACTTACCAGAGTGATTGGGCGGGGACTGAGAGTCCTTAGCTCAAGGGGAATAAGGTGAAGACACAGTCTTCTGAGTTAAATCTCAGCCTCCCTAACCAGACATACAGTTGTCACAGCAAGTGGAACTGGTCGAACAAACCCCTGTCCTCCCGAAGCTACTGGTTCTATCTCTCACTCCTCTTTACCTACAGTTTGTCTTCGTGAAGTTGTTGCCTGCTTGTATTATCTGTTTGACTTCACTGTGTGACTACTTGTCCTGATTGGCTTCATACTATGTTCCATCCCAATCCTTACTACCTAGCTGCTAATAGTCTTCGTGCTTTCACTTCATTGAATACTTGACTATGGCTTGTCTAGTGTAGTCTACCTTTCGCTGCATACGAATAGTGTCATTTCTATTGTTTGTCTTCGAAACTCCCATGCTTTGAAGACTTTCATAAAAATCGCCTATTCACCCCCCCTCTAGTTGATAACTAGCCGTTTCACCAAATTTCATGATTTTCAAGCGAGTTTTGGATTTACGGGGATCTAAAACTGAGATTCTTCTCACGAAATGTTTTCAAATAGCACACCGTTCACTCATGAAAGCCGTGTACCTACCGAACTGTGGTTGATGCCCCCCATGCTGGCGCGCGATCTGAGTCATGCGTTCTGATTGGCCAGAACCTAAACCCCATGAATTGTATGTCTACACCGTTGGATGATCCCAGATCGAACGGCAATCCTCATCCCTTCCAACAGCACATGCAGTATATGGGTAAGCACGGTGTGCATGCGTCGTGCTAGCTCATGCTCCCTTCTCTACTAAGTTTTCTATATTAATGTTGTTATATATCCAAACACGCTACCATTTCCCGCCACTCCTCTCATCGTTTTCCCGCCTCTTCTCCCATGTTTTTCTTGCTGCCAGTGTCAGTGCTCATTGAAGGCTAGGCGGTGACACACCTGCTACGTAAATATCGTACATAGTTTCTAAAAGCACAAATGTGTGTGATAGGAGGGAGTAGGTCCCATAGCGTGACCAGCGTGAAACACCTTAAAGGAAAGGAGGCAAATCCTATCAGCAAGGGGTGGTTTACCATCCGCTAGCCTAGTCGAATAGAACGCAGAAGTTAAGTGTGCTCGGGCTGGAGTAGTCTAAGGATGGGTGACCCGGTGGGAAGTTGCATATCTCAAGCTTCATTTAAATGCTATGACACAGTCATTATAGAGATAAATGTATCTATAATGACCTGTCATGGCGATTATATAAACCTTGGTGTCGGGGATATACCCCGCGGCATGACCTGGCCGGAAGTATGACCCGGCTGGACTTGGCGTTTCATTGGTGACCCGCCGGAGGCTTGGCGACTCACTGGCGACCCACCCGGACCTAGCGGTTTATGGGCAACCCGCCTGAACATTGTGACTCACTAGTGACTCGGCGGGCGGGTCAGACGGATGATAAGGCCCAAGGCCCAGAAGGCCGGCTCATGCTATGGTGGGCCGGTTTATGAGGAAAGACACAAGGAGTTTTCCCTTAAGGGGACAGACTAGGATTCCACTTGTTATAGAATAGTCCAAGTCCTACTAGGACTCCATATGTAACCCGCCCCTCCAACTTATATAAGGAGGGGCAGGGCACCCCAAGAGGGACAAGCAAGAAGAAACAATCTCTAGGGCTAGACAAAAAGATCCGGCTTACGGACAACTCCCTCATGATCATAATGAGACCTAGCCACAAACAACATGTAGGGTTATTACCGTGTGATGTTTCCCGGGGCCCGAAGCTGTATAAATCCTTATCTTATGTTGCATCTCTCGATTCCACCCAACCCCTCTCAAGCTACCACATTGATGCATTGGCCTCGCGACTAAGTCCTCACACTAGGACATCTGTCGTGACAATTCCACGACAGTTGGCGCCCACCGTGGGGCTTGCACACCGTGGTGTTGAGTTCTTGAAGGGATGTTTTCCAGGGATCAAAAAGTTCATAATTTTCCGGACGAAAAAAGGATCTGCGTCAATGACGAGCAAGTCGAAAAAGCATATACAAGATTGAGATCGAAGACGATTAGGGTTGCGGTGTGTATGGCGCCGCGGGTGGCGGTACATCGAAATTCGATTTCTGCTGCTGTTGCCACACACCTTTGGGCCGAACAGAAGTTCGCGTTAGGGTTGCAGCTAATCCGATCAAGACCGGCAGAAGAATTTTCTACGGGGTCTGCTAATCGTGCCAAAGTGCTAGTATCAATATAGGCACGAAAATCAAAGGGATGTATAAATAAAAAAAGAAAGAAGGGCCACGACCTAGAGTTTGATACGACCATGACTCAGGAACAGATACGGCTTTGCTTCGCCATGCCTCGAGCTGCCTGCACCCCTCGCGTATATCCTGAGCTGCCGGTCCCTGCCATGGCTTCCCTCGCCGCAGCATCTGCCTGAGCCGCCGCTCTGTTGCGGGCCCGCCTGCACCGAGCCACTGCCGTGGCCTTGCGGCAGCCGTCGAGCCACCCGCGATCTCACCGTGCGTCGAGCCGCTCCGCCACCATGGTTCTGCTTGCCGCCACCTTCAAGTTTCCGACGACGTGCCTCCGCCTCGTGCCACCCAAGCCGCCATCTTTGAGTCGGGCCCAGCCTGTCGTAGCCTCGTCGCCCGTTGTTTCCGCGAGCCTGCGACGTCCTGAACCGCCTCGCTTTCTTACCTACAGCTGCGCCAAACTACTGTTGCCATGGATTCAGCCGTAGTTCAGGCTTATTTTTTTTGCCCAAAGGACTCCGCAAGTCTCCGTCGCACCTCGGTGTCCGTCCGAGTCACCATCCTATTCGTCTTTCATCCGTATCGCCATTGTGCCTCGCCTCCTGGAGATGTTACTGTTGCGCACCACGCCATGTTTTGAGCCGCCACGTCCAGGGCTGGTGCCGCCCTCCGTCTCCGTGATTGGCTCCACCTGCCCGGGCCGTCGGGTCTCCGCGACCATCTCTGCTCCCCCAACGGTGAACTTTGCCTGTGCATGGCTGCCGGGTCACCACACCCGCGGATTCGATTGCAAGCTGCTGCTGCTGCAATCCTCCCTTGCCAGCGCCGTCTCCGCTGCCAAGGCCCGCGCCTCCATGGCCACCTGCTCCTGTGACTTTACCACCGCTTCTGCAGTGGTGAAAAAGCGAGTGGAGTGGTTGCAGCGGCTGGTGGTGCCTGCATCCTACCGCTATGTTTCCCGCCAGTGGCCGGTCGTCGGTGTTGTTTTGCTGTTGCTGCGAATGTAAATGGGAGGAGGATTCTGGTTCTGAATACAGGCGGCGAGCAAGAAAAACAAAAAATGTGTGTTTGTCGGAGGAGATAAAGTGCAAAGAAAGGAAGCAGTACATGGAGTCTAGATGACATGTATCAGCAGAGGGAGGCGGATGACGTTCTGTCATTTTTCTTCCGGTCTAAAAGCAGTGTTTTCCACATGATCAAGTTATCCCTCCACGTATTTGACAGTCACAACATGGGGGGCATCATGACTAGCAACCTGTGCGTGCATGCGTTGAAGCATTGATGGCAGTTCAATCAAAGCGTTCCACGTACAAACAACATGTGAGATAAGAAAAACATGAAGGAGGACAGGTTACATGGAGGCCTGGTACTACGCATATACAAAGCAGTACTGCAGCAGAAGATCAACTGTTCGTTCAAGAAAAATTACCCAGCGATGATGTTAGGCTTGTTGAGGCCGTGCGAGCATCTGTACCGCGCCAAGCTACCGGAAAATGCATTCAACACCAGCATCCTCGTTTGTTTGACAAAAATACCAGGTCCTATTTGTCCTATTTATTTTTCAATACATATTCATCCGGGAACAGTTACTCTGGTCTGTGATATTTTTTCGAGGACCATTATTCATTACAAAGGTGTTGCGGAGGGGCATGTGCCAACATTATTTTTGCACTAGCGCTCGTCCATGCCATGCTGCTCGACGGATACATGTGCAAGTCGCCGCCCTCGCTACATCAACACAACATGGTTGACTCGCCCGTGTGCACGGTTTATCGGTCCTACGATTAACTCGCCTGTCCGTGCTGGCTTACAACGCCACGGCTGGCTCACCCGTGATTGATTTCAGCTTCACCATGGTGATCATCAACTCCGTGGTGGATAATCACTAGACTAACATATAAGGTGAAATCAGTCCTATATATTTTATATTACATATTATTTCCTTTAAAAAGAGCAGTTACTTTGGCTTGCAAGTTCTTCCATGCATGACTCAAACCGGTCTATATCACGGTCAACTATGGAGAATTTCGAGCCAACTTATTGAGTCGTCTTAAGACTCAGGGGCTCCGTGGACATGGCTCGGTAAATGTTGCCAGTTTAAAGGCCGTCAGAAAAATTTCCGGCTCAAAATGAAGATTTTGGTTTAAAAATATGTTTCTCACAAAGCATTGAAACTCAATATCCGGTTTAAAATCCGGCTCAAGGGAAATCTGTCTACCACAAAGCTTTGAAGCTTTCAAACATCCGTTCAATGCTCGGTTCAAGAAGAATTCATTACTCACAAGTTCGAGTTCTCAGAAAAATTAAAGGGACCAAAGAGAGTCTGTTGCAAAGCACAACTCAGACATAGACACCCCGCTTCAAGGTCATTTGGGGGCTTCCTATTCAAACATAGGTCGTATTCGAACCAAAGAGAACATAGCTGTCGGTACCCTCTTGATTGGTGCAATGCAAAACCCACTAGGGGTCTTCTTGATCGTATTCAAATCATAGCTTAACCCCTTTTTGGGTCCGACTTTGATCGTATTCGAATCAGAGTCGTTAAATAAGTCTCAAGGTTGAAAGGTATCGAGAAGAGGTGTCTAGAGGGGGGTGATTAGGCACTATGTACCAAAAGTTGCAGTTTTTAATTTCTTTAAGTTTGAGTGGAGTTTTGGCACAAGTTTAACAATCACAATACATATGAAGCAAGCATGCAAAGAGTATATGAGCAGTGGAAAATAAAGCATGCAACTTGCAAGAATGTAAAGGGATGGGATTGGAGTGTGCAAACGCAATCTGGAGACACGGAGATTTTTAAGCCATGGTTCCGATAGGTGGTGCTATCGTACATGCACATTGATGGAGACTTCAACCCACGAAGGGTAACGGCTGCGCGAGTCCACGGAGGGCCCCACCCACGAAGGGTCCACGAAGAAGCAACCTTGTCTATCCTACCATGGCCATCGCCCACGAAGGACTTGCCTCACTAGGGGTTGATCTTCACGAAGTAGGCGATCTCCTTGCCTATACAAACTCCTTGGTTCAACTCCACAATCTTGTCGAAGGCTCCCAAGTGACACCTAGCCAATCTAGGAGACACCACTCTCCAAGAAGTAAAAAATGGTGTGTTGATGATGAACTCCTTGCTCTTGTGCTTCAAATGATAGTCTCCCCAACACTCAACTCTCTCTCACAGGATTTGGATTTGGTGGAAAGAAGATTTGAGTGGAAAACAACTTGGGGAAGGCTAGAGATCAAGATTCATATGGTAGGATTGGAATATCTTGACCTCAACACAAGTGTAGGTGGTTCTCTCTCAGAAAATGTAAGTTGGAAGTGTAGGCATGTTCTGATAGCTCTCTCCACGAATGAAGAGGAGGTGGAGGGGTATATATAGCCTCCACACAAAATTCAACCGTTACACAAAACTTACCAATCTCGGTGGGACCGAATTGAGAAACTCGGTCGAACCGATTTAGCAAATCTAGTGACCATTAGGATTTTCGGTGGGACCGACATGCAACTCGGTAGGACCGATATGGTTAGAGTTAGGGCATAACGTAATCTCGGTGAGACCGATTACACAAACTCGGTGAGACCGACTTTGGTAATAAGCTAACCAGAGAGTTGGTCAGGCAAACTCGGTGTGACCGATTCGCTCATCTCGTGCGGCTGAAACGTTACGAAAAGGAAACAGAGACTTTACATTGTAATCTTGGTAGGACCGATTTTGGTAATAAGCTAAACAGAGATATTACAATCCCATCTCGGTGAGACCGAGATCCCTATCGGTGAGACCGATTTACCTAGGGTTTGTGGTAGTGGCTATGACATCTGAACTCGGTGGCGCCGGATAGAAAGAATCGGTGAGGCCGAGTTTGACTTTTGGTTTAGGTCATAGGTGGATGTGAGAAGGTAGTTGAGGGCTTTGGAGCATATCACTAAGCATTTTGAGCAAGAACCTCATTAAGCAACACCTCATCCCTCCTTGATAGTATTGTCTTTTCCTATAGACTCAATGTGATCTTGGATCACTAAAATAGAAAATGTAGAGTCTTGAGCTTTGAGCTTGAGCCAATCCTTTTGTCCTTAGCATTTTGAGGGATCCACTTCCTCTAGTCCATGCCACTCCATTGTTGAACTTATCTGAAACATACTAGGTAAAGGTATTAGTCCAACAATAGATATGTTGACATAAATTACCAAAATCGCCCAGGGAGCACTTGTGCTTTCAATCTCCCCCTTTTTGGTAATTGATGACAACATACATCAAAGCTTTAGATAAATATATAGAGAATAACAAGTAAAGCTTCGGAAAGACATGTAACAAGCATAGGCTCCCCCTACATGTATGTAATCATGTAAATATGGAATATAGGAGCATGTGAATGCATAAGCATGACAGAGAAGGCAAAGTGTTACATGTATCTTGGCTATATGCATCAGAGCAAGAGATGTGAATATGGGAAAAGTACCTTCATGCTCATGAGTCCTTCTTGCAAACAGTATGTACATCAGCAAGAGATCCTCATACACATGGTTGTGGTGCATATACTTACCTTGTGGTCTTGCGTTGGCTTAGGATGGAATGAACCTACGAAAATAAGGTTAGATAACACAGATACACCTACTAGCTAGAGCAAACAAAAAGGAATCACAAGAGTACCAAGACTGGGATGACATGTAGAGAGTAAGTACTGAGTACTCCATTTGATATAGACATGTCCCCAAAGGTAAACATGTGCAATGAATTCAAGGATTCTCTTCTCTTAGATGTCTTGCTCCCCCTGAATCTAGCATGGGATACTGGGAGAAGATAGGGCACAGAAAATCAGAGCTCAAAGAAAAGAAACAGAGCTAAGAAATCAAACAAATATGAACATGTCTTTTTCTCTCTTAAAGACATGTGACTTTTCTCCTCTTGAACACCAAGCATCTGGGATCCTTCAAGATTACTCTCTCTCCTTGAGTATTCTCTCCCCCTAGAGATATGATTAAGCTTTGATGTGATCTCTCTCCCCCTTTGACATCAATTTCCAAGAAGGGTCCTTCTGGAATTTTGTGTTACAAATGGGTTTGATCCTTGAGTCACAAAACAAAGCAGCAAGTAAAATGTGATGCTAGTAGAGGACAAGATACATTGAGTGGAGCTGGATCAAAAGAACACAGGAACAAGTGGCAAGATGTTTTTCCTGTTGTGAAATTGGTGGCACCGAGTTGTATGCTTCGGTTGCTCCGAAAGGTTTCGGTGGGACCGAAAACAATAGGTCGGTGTGACCGAGTTCATCACAGAGAAAACACTTGTCACCTCAGCTCACTAGACAATTAAGATCTCACAAAGATTTGCAAGGAGTTGGATCCAAAGAAATGCCGAAGAAAAGAAAGAAAGAAATCTAGATGAAGTTTTTTTTGAAAGGGGAAACAAATATGCATGAAACAAATGCAAGAGCACAGAAAAGAACACGAGAGGACATCATCTAGTAATGGTCAGCGACAAAGTCACCTATGTTAGAGTATATTGACATAGGAGTCAAGTGAGATCACTTGATCATAGGTCATACTCATCGTTTAAGCTCAAAATGGGGTTGCCATTTTTCGTTTAAGCATTTTGATGTATTCACATCTTGTTGAGTTGCTTTGACTCATGTCTTGGAGTAAAGCTTCTCTAAGATGGAATAACATACCTTGGGTGGTGGTGTTGATCAGGATCATGTAGTTGAACTTGTGTGGATTGCTCGAGGTTGATGTAGCTCATCAAGAGTTAGGAGCACCACTTGGAGTGTGAGTTCATCTACCTACATGGGTTAGTTTTGCAAGGAAGAGCACTTGTGTATCCAAAATGACAATCATAAAGTTCAAACTAGAATTTGTCAAAAGGATATGTTTGAATGGTTTCGTGCTTCCTTGTCTTCAACCACTGTTGTGTAGAGACTTGGTGATGTAGAGATTGCTCAAGATGTGAGTGTGTTGCAATCTCATAGATTTAGATTCACCCAAGTACCTACAAGGGTTTGATGACATGCAAGGTGCAAATATATCCAAGACATAAGATTATCATCATAAGAGAAATATCAAGGATTAGTCATAGGCTAAAGCCTTGCATGTATACGAATGGAGTTCCTACTCCAAGTTTGAAGCATCAATGATGTTCAATTCACCTCTCAACCTGCAAAACACTTTCTCATCAAGTGGTTTAGTGAATATATCTGCTAATTGTTTATCGGTGTGAACATGCTTAAGGTCAATGTCACCCTTAGCAACATGATCTCGAATGAAATGATGACGAACTTCAATATGCTTAGTTTGAGAATGTTGCACATGATTGTGAGAAATATTGATAGCACTTTCATTGTCACAAAGTAATGGAACATGTTTCACATATACCCCATAATCCTTAAGAGTTTGGGTCATCCAAAGTAATTGGGCACAACATGAACCAACGGCAATGTATTCCGCTTCGGCGGTGGATAAGGATATCGAGTTTTGTTTCTTGGAAGACCAAGACACAAGAGATCTACCAAGAAATTGATAAGTACCCGAAGTGGACTTTCTATCAACCTTGTCACCGGCATAGTCCGAGTCGGAGTAGCCAACAAGATCAAATGAGGACCTCTTTGGATACCAAATGCAGAAATTTGGTGTATGAATTAAGTATCTCACTATCCTTTTCACAACCTTAAGATGACATTCTTTAGGAGCAACTTGATATCATGCACAGATGCACACACTTAGCATAATATCGAGATGTGAAGCACATAGGTATAACAATGAACCAATCATAGAGCGATAAACTTTTTGATCAACGGGTTTATCGTCCTTAGTCAAGTCAAGATGTCCACTAGTAGGCATGGGTGTACTCATACCTTTGCATTCTTGCATATTGAACTTCTTGAACAAGTCCTTGGTGTACTTCATTTGAGAGACAAAGGTGCCTTCCTTAGTTTGCTTAATTTGCAAACCAAGAAAGAACTTGAGTTCACTCATCATAGACATCTCAAACTTCTCCGACATTAACTTCCCAAACTTCTCACTAAAATGAGGGTTAGTTGATCCAAATATAATATCATCAAAATAAATTTGGCACACAAATAATTCTCCATTAAACCTTTTAGTGAAAAGAGTAGAATCAATCTTTCCAATCTCAAAGCCTTTTTCAATAAGGAACTTGGTTAAGCATTTATACCAAGCTCTAGGATCTTGTTTAAGACCATAAAGATCTTTGTAAAGTTTGTAAACATGATTAGGTTTCTTAGGATTGACAAAGCCGGGAGGTTGCTTAACATATCTATTTCACCATTTAGAATAACACTTTTAATGTCCATTTGGTACAAGGTGATATCATGGTGATTAGCATAGGCCAGTAAGATGCGAATGGACTCAAGTCTAGCAACGGGGGTGTATGTATCACCATAGACCATACCTTCGACTTCAATGTAGCCTTGGGTGACGAGACGTGCTTTGTTGCGAACTACTTGTCCATCTTCATCTTGCTTGTTGCGAAACACCCATTTGGTACCGATGATGTTGTGGTTGTTGTCGGGCTTCTCAACCAATGTCCAAACTTGGTTTCTTTCAAAGTTGTATAGCTCTTCATGCATGGCGTTTATCCAATCCGGATCTTCCAATGCTTCTTCAACCTTCATAGGTTCAATGCTAGAGATTAATGAATAGTGTTCAGAAAAGTTAGCTAAACAAGTTTTAGAGCGAGTGATTCTCCCGGTTTCGATATCATTGTAGATTTGCTCGACGGGATGGTCTCTGGCAACTCTTGCTAGAACTCGTGAAAGCCTTTGCTTGGATCTTGGTGGAACATCTTCTTCATCTTGTTCTTCTTCTTGGCCTTCTTCATTGTTGTTGACATTGTCATTCTCTTGTCGTGGTGGAGAAGGAGGTTGTTGATCTTCATCTTGGTGCACTTCCTCATTTTCTTCGTCTTGGTGTGTCCCACTTGTGGATGCTTCCGTATCAACTCTTGGTTCACCTTATCGTGAGATAGAAGCTTCCACTTGGACGGACGAGGTACTCTCCTTCACCTTTGTCGTGGAATTATTGGCGTCTCGATTGCCAGGGAGCAAAACACGCTATGCCTGGCTCTCGATTTGTTGTTTCTTGTCCCTGAACCGCCGCCGGGTTGTCCCTATATATACACAGGTTGACGCCCGGCCGGTTTGCAGAGTACCGAGGCTGGCTCATACAAGTGTCCGGCTCGGTCTCTCCTTTCCTAACTTACAATGCAAGTTACATAACCATGGCGGTTTACCACTACGGGCCCTAATCCGCCTTTGGGCTACGGGCCTCTAAGCTTCTTTAGTGAAGCGCCTTCTTCTGGGTCTTCATGGGCTTCAATATAGTTGAGGGTGAACCAGCCCCTCCTGGGCGGTTTTACACTCAGTAGTTATATCCCCAACAACCTCCGTTGGACGAACCTTGCCAATAGACAAGTCTTGGATTGGTTCCGAAGGATCTTTGTCTCCTACATCAGTTGGCAATTTCTCTACTTTGTGAGCCGTTAGATTCATCAAACTTCACATCTACCATCTCTTCAACCTTTCGGGTGAAATTATTCTAGACACGGTAAGTGTGAGAGTTTGAGCCATAACCAAGTAGGAATCCCTCATGAGACTTAGGAGAAAATTTAGAGCAACGATGTTTATCAAGAATGTAGCACTTTGAGCTGAATACTCGGAAGTATCCAACTTGGGGTTTGTTACCAGTGAGGAGCTCGTATGCCATCTTGCCGAGTAGCTTGTGAAGATACAAGCGATTTGTTGCATGACAAGCTGTCTCAACCGCTTCCGCCCAAAAGTGCTTCGGCGTCTTGTACTCATCAAGCATCATTCTTGCCATTTCGATGAGCGTCCGGTTCTTCCTCTCAACAACTCCATTTTTTTGAGGTGTGTACGTAGCCGATAACTCATGTGAAATCCCTTCTTCGTCAAGAAAGGTGTCCACATTTGCGTTCTTGAACTCCGTTCCGTTGTCGCTTCGATCCTTCTTGATCTTCACTCCAAGCTGATTTTGGGCTTTCCTCGCAAAGTTTTTGAAGATCTTTTTGACCTGCGATTTATCATTGAGAAAGAACACCCATGTAAATCTTGAAAAATCATCAACTATAACTAGACCAAAAGAATTTCCACCGAGACTTTTGTAGGCGTTGGGACCAAAAAGATCCATATGAAGTAGCTCGAGTGGCCTCCTCGTTGTCGGTGTCAAAACCGGCGGATCTCGGGTAGGGGGTCCCGAACTGTGCGTCTAGGCGGATGGTAACAGGAGACAAGGGACACGATGTTTTTACCCAGGTTCGGGCCCTCTCGATGGAGGTAAAACCCTACTCCTGCTTGATTAATATTGATGATATGGGTAGTACAAGAGTAGATCTACCACGAGATCGGAGTGGCTAAACCCTAGAATCTAGCCTATGGTATGATTGTTGTCTGTCTATGGACTAAAACTCTCCGGTTTATATAGACATCGGAGAGGGCTAGGGTTACACAGAGTCGGTTACAATGGGAGGAGATCTTCATATCGTATCGCCAAGCTTGCCTTCCATGCCAAGGAAAGTCCCATCCGGACACGGGACGTAGTCTTCAATCTTGTATCTTCATAGTCCGGGAGTCCGGCCAAAGGTCATAGTCCGGCCATCCGGACACCCCCTAATCCAGGACTCCCTCAGTAGCCCCTGAACCAGGCTTCAATGACGACGAGTCCGGCGCGCAAGTTGTCTTCGGCATTGCAAGGCGGGTTCCTCCTCCGAATATTTCATAGAAGATGTTGAACACCAGGGTAGTGTCCGGCTCTGCAAAATAAGTTCCACATTCCTTCGTAGAGAGAATAATATTTGTATCAATCGGATCCGCTGACGCATTCCATGGCGTGACATCATGCCACAGCCAGGCTCTTTATTTATTTTATTGTTCCACCTCAGCGTGTTTAGCGAGGCAGTTTCCTTGGCACGTCTTGTCAAAGCAGAGATCGTGTCCCCTTATTCCGGGATTCTCATCAATACGGGTGTGGGTAACCCAACCGCGCCATTAACTGCGGCGCTTGGGGGATAAGCGAGTTTTATTAGGCCGGTGGGGGCTCGTAGTTTTGGCCGCCCATATAAGGGGATAAGAATCCACCCTTTCCATTAACACCCTCTTCCTCCTCTACTAATCCGTCCCTGCGCGCTTGAGCTCCAGCGCCCAAGCCCGCACTTTCCACCTCAACCTTCTCCAACCATGTTAGGAGCGGGAGGTGGATGGATGGCCTCCTCCGTCACGGAGGGAAAAATCAAAAACCTAAGGAAGGCCGGATACTTGTCTAACAACATCGCGCACCGGCTCCCAGATGCGGGGCAACTCATCCCCACCCCCAGGCCCCATGAGAGGGTTGTTTTTCTTCCCCATTTCCTTGGCGGACTGGGTTTTCCTCTTCACCCGTTCGTCCGGGGGCTCATGTTCTACTACGGCCTGGACTTCCGTGACCTGGCCCCGAACTTCATCCTCAATATCTCGGTGTTTATCGTCGTGTGCGAGGCCTTCTTCCGCATCCAGCCCCACTTTAGCCTATGGCTGAAGATCTTCAGCGTCAAGCCGAAGGTCGTGCAAGGCCGACAGGCAGAATGCGGAGGTGCCATGGTGGGCAAGATAGCCAACGTCACCTGGCTCAAGGGTGCCTTCGTGGAAACCATCAAAGGGTGGCAATCTGGGTGGTTTTATATTACCGAGCCGCGCGACCCTAAATGGCAGTGGCCCCTGAATTTCGATCCGGCATCCCCACCCGGCTCACATCTTGGAAAGAGACGGGCCTGTTGTGGGGCAATCCGGAAGAGGTGACCGGACTCCAAACCTGCGTCCGAGACCTGGTGACCAAGAAGGTCAAGCTTGTCAACGTGGTCCAGGTCATGCTCTTTCGCCGGATCCTCCCGTGTCAACGACGGGACTTCAATTTGTGGGAGTTCGACCCGGCCCAGCACCAGACTCTATCCCGGCTCTTCGAAACAAAGCACGAGGACGCCTAGAAGGTGCTTTTCAAGAGTTCCGAGGTCTCCCCTCCCGTCACCGAAGATTGCGGGTTCTGCGCCAAACGTCAAGCCTCTGAAGTAAGCTTACCTTTAATCCCTTACGGGATACCCGAATTTCATAGTGTGACTTTATGTGGCATCTAAACTCCCGTTCCTTTGACAAGATTGGAAGAGGACTTCCGGACAGTTTGACTTTCCGGCCCCTTTGCCCGAAGGCCCAGTAGACGCAGACTTAGCGAAGCTACTGGTTCCGGCACCCCACATGGTGCCGGAGAAGAAGGCCAAGGAGAAGGCCACGGGGACCCGAAAGAGTTCCCGGCGCCCGGTGCCGTCGGATTTGCCCGACGGCTCCAACGCGCCCTCCGCCTCCAAAGATGAGGAGGAGGAAGAAGAAGATGCGTTTCCCCCTCTAGCGGGGGCAGGAAAGAAGAGAAAGGCCGCCCCAACTGGGGAAGCCGGAGGGCCCAAGAAGGGGAAGCCCCTACTACTGGACTATGCCCCCGACGCCGAAGACGGCGAGGAGGACTGGCCTTCCAAGGTCAAGCCCCTGGCAAAATCGTAAGTGTCTGGTTACCCGAATGAATTATTGTACTCCTTTATTATTTGATAGCTTCTAACACCAAAGCTAATCATGCAGTCCACCCAGAGCTCAGCTCGGCGATTCGTCAAGCGGATCTCTGAATTCGTCGGATGTGAATAGCGCTTCACTTCCGACGGCCTCCTCCCCTCTCCCTACAGACGATGCTGAGGCGGAGTCCCGTGGGGGACAAAACCAGGAGGAGGTGGTCCTGGAAGCACCACAAGGCGACCTTCCGGACTCCCAGCCCAAAGGGGGTAAAGCCCCGGAGGGATCTAAGTCCGTCCCTGGGCCGAACACTGGTCCGGAACCATCAGTGGTTCCAGAGTCCGACAGGCGGCGCCTTCACAAGAAGGGCAAGTCCGCGACGCCGGCGACTTCTGTCAACCCAGAGGTGCCGGACAATTTGCTGGAGGCGCTCAACGGCGCCTCTATCGACGAAGAACACCGCACTGTTATGAGTGCGGTGATTTAGAAGGTTCAGTCCGCCAAGAGCGGGCTGACGGAAGCCTGCACAAGCCTGTTAACGGGCTTTGAGGTATGTGTTCAAAAACATATATAAAAAATGTTACCGCATAGACAGTAGCCCCTGATGCTTAGTTCGGTGTTCGGAAAGAAAAGCCGAACTGAGTATCTTAAAAGATATACGCAGGAGTCTAATAGAAATATGTCAATATGGGAATGGAGGCTGCGCTGCTGACCTCTGCCGCACTGACTGCGGAGGTCAATGCCTTGAAGGAAAGCCTCGAGCGGTCCGAGAGCAAGCTCGGCCGTGCCAAGAAGCAGCTCGAGGATAAAGAGGGTACGTAGTACCTCCTGTAAATGTATATAGAAATACTTGGTTGCATAATAATAATAATAACAGGACCAACGTTAATGTTGCAGGAGCCACGACCGAGGTGGCGACCCTGAAAGAGGCGGTCTCCAAGGCCAAAAAGAGTGCGGCCCTGGAGCGCGTCGAGCGAGAGAAGCAGGAGGCGCGGGTGGCGGAGGTGCGGCAAGAGATCCAGGCTCTCGTGGAAAAACACGAGAGTTTGGAGCGTGACTCGAAGACTCAAGAGTCTGAGCTTGCCTTGGCTCTTGAGAGTGCCAAGACCGCTAAGGCCGAAGCCCAGAAGGCCCTTCAGGAGATCGAAGCGATGAAGAAGATAGCGGCGGGTAAGGCATTCTTTATGCAAAGCAAAAATGTAAAAGTTAATTATCTTCTACTTACCCGAATCCGGAGGCCCTGTAGTGTGTCTGATGCCGCCGCATACTACCAAGCCGAAGAGGGGAGCTCGACGGAAAAAGTGTTCTGGTCTCAGTATGCTGAGGCTGGACATCCGGTGCCCCTGAGCGACCAGCTGAAGCAGCTGGTTGAGCTCCACAAGGTGGCCGAACAGGCCTTGAAGGGCCTCATAGCTCGGCTGTGGCCTGGAGAAGTCATGCCTGGGAGCTACTTCGGTCTGGTGCGGCGGATAGTGGACGCGTGTCCGTGGATTGAGGTCATCAAGCGCTCTGTTTGTATTGAAGGTGCCCGCCGGGCCCTTGCCCGTGCTAAGGTGCACTGGGGCAAGCTAGACGTGGACAGGCTGTTGACGGACGCGCCACCGCCGGGCAAGGAGTATCATATGCCCGAGATGTATTATAACGGTGTTCTGAAGGGTGCCCGCCGCATAGCGGATGAGTGCTCCAAAGATGTAATTTTTGAGTACACTCGCATTTGTTATCCTATACGCTGAAGCTTTGTTCATATGCGTTAAGCAACACTTGTTAATTTAAAATATTACCTTCTGTGCGGCCGTTTATCAAATCTGAGATATGCAAGTCTTCGGCTTCGACCCCCAAGCCACGAGTGTTGGGGTGTTCGGGATAAACCTGAGCGCTCTTGTTCCCATTCTTGGGTCTGTCTAGGGAGGCGTTCAGCACAACGAACCAGGCCGTCGGACTTATAATGCTTTATCACTCTCACTTAGCCATAGAATTCTATAATTTTAAATTTCGGCGAAGCCCCTAGTATTCGGAAAACCGAGTTCGGGGCGCTATCCACGCCTAGGCCGGATAAGTCCGGTTCCTCGCTCGAAGCGGCATAAGTCTTTAAGGACTCGAAGAAACCTCGCGAACAGCGACCGGTCTATCGCACTATCATGACAGTCAGTTTTAGCTTTCTCTACTGAGGTGTTAACCCAGCTCAACTGGGGCACAATCGCAGTAGTTCTCCCAGCGCTACCTTAGCCAACAATGCGGAACGTAAGGTACCAAAACATGGGAGCCGGGCAAACCCAACTATTGACCAAAGACATGATTCGGAGCCGATGCATATAGTGCTATAAGTTCGGGGTGCCGCACTTGTTAGAGTGTTCGGTCTTCTCACACCAAGTTATGGGGTGTTGTAAGCCCCTGGTGTATTATCCGTACGAAAGTGTACATTTGCATAGTGTCATGACTGAACATATTTGCATATATAAAAATATATAAGTACAATAATAGGTAAGGGCTATATATTGTTCATTAAAAAAGGGCTGCTGCGAAAGCAGAACGATACAAAAAGTGCGGTAAGCAAGAGATGGGAGTATTTGACATATTCCCCTTCAGGGGCAAGCTGGAGTATTGTAAGAGAAACAGGTATTTAAACTCGTTATAGAGACCACCTTGACTTTTGACGTAGCTTGCTTCCTCCCTGGCTATTGCATCGTTGGTTCGGCGATAGTATTGCCGGACAGGCCTTCCGAATAGTTGGGTCCTGAAAGTGTGTGAAAAAGGAAAACGGCGAAATAGGGAGCCCCCTAGTGCGGTTAAGCCGCATTCTAGGCGTGCCGTTGTTGTGCCCCTCCCCTTATGCCCATGGTATCTCTAAGGCGTAATTATGTACGCGTGGTACCAGCATTGCCGTTTGGCGGGGGCTGGGGTCGGGGCCGCACTGCTATGCTTGCTCGGAACGTGCCAGCCGGATTTGTTGTAGGTTACCTCGGGCTCGCTTGACGTTGTCCGGACGTTTGGCGCCTGGATTGGAGAACTGCCTTGAGAGGCTACTCTGTACTTCCGCCGCCAGGGCCGCCGTGTGCTCCTCCGTTCGGAGAGAGCGTTCTGTGTTTCCATTTACCGTGATGACTCCGCGAGGTCCTGGCATCTTGAGCTTGAGATATGCGTAGTGCGGCACCGCATTGAATTTTGCAAATGCGGTTCGTCCGAGCAGGGCGTGATAGCCGCTGCGGAATGGGACTATGTCGAAGATTAACTCCTCGCTCCGGAAGTTATCCGGTGATCCGAAGACCACCTCGAGTGTGACCGAGCCTGTACAGCTGGCTTCGACCCCTGGTATGACACCTTTGAAGGTTGTCTTTGTGGGTTTAATCCTCGAAGGATCGATGCCCATTTTTCGCACTGTGTCCTGGTAAAGCAGGTTCAGGCTACTGCCGCCGTCCATTAGGACTCTGGTAAGGTGAAATCCGTCGATAATTGGGTCTAGGACCAGTGCGGCGAATCCGCCGTGACGGATGCTGGTGGGATGGTCCCGTCGATCGAAAGTGATCGGGCAGGAGGACCATGGGTTGAATTTTGGGGCGACTGGCTCCAGCGCATAGACGTCCTTGAGAGCACGCTTCCGCTCCCTTTTGGGGATGTGGGTTGCGTATATCATATTCACCGTCCGAACTTGCGGGGGAAATCCCTTCTGTCCTTTGTTGTTCGGCGGCCGGGGCCCCTCCTCGTCATCGCTATGTAGCCCCTTGTCTCTGGTCTCGGCACTTATCTTGCCTGCCTGCTTGAACACCCAACAATCCCTGTTGGTGTGATTGGCTGGCTGTTCGGGGGTGCCGTGTATCTGGCACGAGCGATCAAGTATCCGGTCTAAGCTGGATGGGCCCTGAGGGTTTCGTTTGAATGGCTTCTTCCGCTGACCCGGTTTAGAGCCTCTGAATCCGGCATTGACTGCCGTATCTTCAGTATTGTCACCGTTAATGCGGCGCTTATGCTTGTTGCGGCGTGACCTGCCGTTGTTATCCTTGTTATCCGAATTGCCGGGGCTTTTGCTTATGTTATTGCTACGAGCTAGCCAGCTGTCTTCTCCCGCGCAGAAGCGGGTCATGAGTGTCGTGAGGGCTGCCATAGACTTCGGCTTTTCCTGTCCTAGGTGCCGGGCAAGCCATTCGTCTCGGATGTTGTGCCTGAAGGCTGCGAGGGCCTCGGCGTCCGGACAATCGACTATTTGGTTTTTCTTTGTCAGGAACCGTGTCCAGAATTGTCTGGCCGATTCCTCTGGTTGCTGGATTATGTGGCTTAGGTCATCGGCGTCTGGTGGTCGCACATACGTGCCCTGGAAGTTGTCAAGGAATGCGGATTCCAGGTCCTCCCAACAACTGATTGACTCTGCTGGCAGGCTATTAAGCCAATGCCGTGCTGGTCCTTTAAGCTTGAGCGGGAGGTATTTGATGGCGTGTAGATCATCGCCACGGGCCATGTGGATGTGAAGGAGATAATCCTCGATCCATACCGCAGGATCTGTTGTGCCATCGTATGATTCGATGTTTACGGGTTTGAAGCCCTCGGGGATTTGATGATCCATTACTTCGTCTGTGAAGCATAGTGGGTGTGCGGCGCCCCTGTACTGGGCTATATCGCGACGCAGCTCGGACGAGCTTGGTCTGTTGTATTCGGCCGGGCCATACTTATTATGTCCAGCGTGATGGCTAGCGTCACGTGAAGCGGGGCGCCCATGCGATCCGTAGATCGATCTTGTTTGCCTTGCCTTATTCTCCAAGATGTCTCGTAGGTCTGTTGTGTCTCCCCGTACCCTAGTATGTTTTGAGCGGTGTCGGGGTGCGGCTTGGGTCGAGGGCCTGAAGGCCTCTCTATCGCGGCCACGGAGTGGCTGATCGGGCGCATCGTACCCTGGTGATGTAGGTTTTGTTGCTTCCTCCTCAAGTTGGGGAAGCAGCCTGCGCTTCGGGAAGCTCTTGGATGGGCGTTCTAGTTTATACTCTTCGGCCGCCAGGACTTCGGTCCATCTGTCGGCTAGCAGGTCTTGGTCAGCTCTAAGCTGCTGCTATTTCTTCTTGAGGCTGCTTGTCGTGGCTATGAGTCTGTGTTTGAAACGCTCTTGCTCGACAAGATCCTCCGGCATGACGAATTCATCGTCGTCGAGGCTTGCCTCGTCTTCGGAGGGAGGCATGTAATTGTCGTCCTCATCCTCTTTGTCGGCCACTCTCTCATGAGGGCTGGCTCCTTCGTCCTCCTGTACTGAATCCTGCTGGAGGGGTTGTCTTCGGCACTGTCCGGCGTATTGTTATCTCCGGTGCCGGAATCGCCGTTTTTGCTTTGGCGGGACTTAGAGCGGCGCCGCTGACGTCGGTGCTTGGGTTGCTTCTTGGAGGGGTCATCCTCCGTTCTCTCCTCGCCATCCCCCGCTTTAGGGGTGTCCACCATGTATATGTCATATGACGAGGTGGCTTTCCAGTTCCCTATAGGTACTGGTTCTTGATCGTCTCCTTCATCGGCGTCCATGCCGTCGATGTCTTCGGGTCAAAGTCGAGCATGTCGGTTAAATCGTCGATAGTGGCTACGAAGTGGGTGGTGGGTGGGCTGCGAATTTCTTCGTCGTCCGTATCCCAACCGTGTTGGCCGTAGTCCGGCCAGGGCTCTCCTGACAAAGAGAGGGACTTTAACGAATTCAGGATGTTGCCGAAAGGTGAGTGCTGAAAGACATCCGCGGCGGTGAACTCCATGACCGGAGCCCAATCGGGCTTAATCGGAAGAGGTGCGGGATTTACGGAGTCTGGATCGGAGTCCGGCACCTTGGAGTCATGGGCTTTGCGAGGGACTAAGCTGGTATCCGGCTCTATCGCCATAGAGATTGCAGCTTCCGGGGTGGCGTCTAACCGTCCATCCCCGACTGGTGTAGTGGGCTCCGAGTTAATGGTCGGAGCGGACACCGGAGCGACGCTCTGGGCGTTGTCCGATGACAGAGCTAAATCGTGCCCATCATGACAGTGCGGCGCGCCCGGTTGTGGCTCGAATCCATCGAAGATCAAGTCCCCGCGGATGTCGGCCGTGTAGTTCAAGCTTCCAAACCTGACCTGATGGCCAGGGGCGTAGCTCTCGATCTGCTCCAGATGGCCGAACGAGTCAGCCCGCAGTGCGAAGCCGCCGAATACGAAGATCTGTCCGGGGAGAAAAGTCTCATCCCGGACCGCATCGCGATTGATGAGTGAATAAGCCATCGGGCCTAAAAGGCGACGACACAGAGGAACTCTCAATGAAAGCACCAATGTCGGTGTCAAAACCGGCGGATCTCGGGTAGGGGGTCCCGAACTGTGCGTCTAGGCGGATGGTAACAGGAGACAAGGGACACGATGTTTTTACCCAGGTTCGGGCCCTCTCGATGGAGGTAAAACCCTACTCCTGCTTGATTAATATGATGATATGGGTAGTACAAGAGTAGATCTACCACGAGATCGGAGTGGCTAAACCCTAGAATCTAGCCTATGGTATGATTGTTGTCTGTCTACGGACTAAAACTCTCCGGTTTATATAGACACCGGAGAGGGCTAGGGTTACATAGAGTCGGTTACAATGGGAGGAGATCTTCATATCGTATCGCCAAGCTTGCCTTCCACGCCAAGGAAAGTCCCATCCGGACACGGGACAGAGTCTTCAATCTTGTATCTTCATAGTCCGGGAGTCCGGCCAAAGGTCATAGTCCGGCCATCCGGACACCCCCTAATCCAGGACTCCCTCACTCATGGTCATTATGTTCTTCATGGGATGCCTTCCTCCAACCTGTTTACCTGCTTGACAAGCGCTGCAAAGTCTATCCTTATCAAATATGACATTGTTAACGCCAAGGATATAATTACCTTTAATAAGCTTGTCAAGGTTTCGCATGCCCACATGACCTAATCATCTATGCCATAACCAACCTTTAGAAGATTTAGCAATGAAGCAAGTTCTAGGTTGAGCCTTTTTAGTGAAATCAACAATGTAAAGATACCTCTGCGAATGCCGGTAAAGACCATTTTATGATTATCTCTCTGAAACACTTGGCAATATACTTCAGTAAATAGGACATTGAAGCCGAAATCAGCAAGTCTAGATATTGAAAGTAAATTGTATCCAAGAGATTCAACAAGCATGACATTTTTTATGGAGCTATCATGTGATATGGCCATCGTACCGACGCCAACCACCTTACCCTTTGAGTTGTCACCAAAAGTGACAAACTTTCGAGGGTCGTCATTTTCAGCAAGCTCACGAAACATATCTTTATCTTTGGTCATGTGATCGGTACATCCACTATCAAGAACCCATTCCTTTCCACCTGCCATATATCCCCGAAGATTTGCCATAAGACCAAAGTGTCTCATTGCATCATCAAGATCAAAGTCATCATCATCATCCTCATCATAGTATCCATGTTCAACATCCTCATGTGGTGGATCAATTCCTAGAGAGGGTGATTCGTTAGAGTGAGTTTGACAATGATTTCCTTTATGAACTCTAGTAGCTTCGAAGATAATACCGCTAATGATTCGAACATCTCCTTTGGCACGCATAAGGTTAGTAATTTCAAATAGACAATTACCAATCATAATCTTACTCAAGGCAATAGATTTATGGAGAATTTCATCTAGATTTTTCAAGGAATAATTCGGAAATTGTTCCTCAAGAAATTTCCATATAGTGTAGGCACACTCAAGAGTAGGCAAATTTCCAATCAAATTTCTAGGCAAGCCTCTAGTGATAAGATTAACAGTTCTAAGATTGCGAATCATGCCAATTGACTCATCAAGGGTAGGATGCATAGGATCAACATGAGGTGCACAAGGGCTAGCAATGTACTTGTTCAAATGATATTGATTGAAAATCACAAGCATCTCATTTTTCCACTCATGAAAGTACTCTCCATCAAGTATAGGCATTCTATGTCTAAGACTCCCCAAAGTAGACTCATCCATCTTTCTCCAATGGTGATTAAACCAAAGCAATGGAGACTGATACGTCTCCAACGTATCTACTTTTCCAAACACTTTTGCCCTTGTTTTGGACTCTAACTTGCATGATTTGAATGAAACTAACCCGGACTGACGCCGTTTTCAGCAGAATTACCATGATTTTGTTTCATGTGTAGAAAACAGAAGTTCTCGGAATGACCTGAAAATCCTCGGAGACAAGTTTCAGAAAAAATAAAAAATGCTGGCAAAAGATGAAGACCAGGGGGCCCACACCCTGTCCACGAGGGTGGGGGGCGCGCCCACCCCCTCTGGGCGCGCCCCCTGTCTCATGGGCCCCCTGCAGCTTCGCCGACCTCAACTCCAACTCCATATATTCCGTCTCGCGGAGAAAAAAAATCAGAGAGGAAGTTTCATCACGTTTTACGATACGGAGCCGCCGCCAAGCCCTAATCTCTCTCGGGAGGGCTGATCTGGAGTCCATTCGGGGATCCGGAGAGGGGGATTCGTCGCCATCGTCATCATCACCCATCCTCCATCACCAATTTCATGACGCTCACCGCTAGGGCTTGGATGAGATTTATCATGTAATCAAGTTAGTTTTGTTAGGGTTTGATCCCTAGTATCCACTATGTTCTAAGATTGATGTTGCTATGACTTTGCTATGCTTAATGCTTGTCACTAGGGCCCGAGTGCCATGATTTTAGATCTGAACCTATTATTTTTTCATGAATATATGTGTGTTCTTGATCCTATCTTACAAGTCTATAGTCACCTATTATGTGTTATGATCTGACAACCCCGAAGTGACAATAATCGGGATACTTCTCGGTGATGACCGTAGTTTGGGGAGTTCATGTATTCACCATGTGTTAATGCTTTGGTCCGGTTCTCTATTAAAAGGAGGCCTTAATATCCCTTAGTTTCTGCTAGGACCCCGCTTCCACGGGAGGGTAGGACAAAAGATGTCATGCAAGTTCTTTTCCATAAGGACGTATAACTATATTCGGAGTACATGCCTACATTACATTGATGAATTGGAGCTAGTTCTGTGTCACCCTATGTTATATCTATTACATGAGGAATCGCATCCGACATAATTATCCATCACTGATCCATTGCCTACGAGCTTTTCATATATTGTGCTTCGCTTATTTACTTTTTTGTTGCTATTATTACAATCACTACAAAACCCAAAAATATTACTTTTGCTATCGTTACCATTACTATCATATTACTTTGCTACTAAATACCCTGTTGCAGATACTAAGTTATCTAGGTGTGGTTGAATTGACAACTCAACTGGTAATACTCAAGAATATTCTTTGGCTCCCCTTGTGTCGAATCAACAAATTTGGGTTGAATACTCTACCCTCGAAAGCTGTTGCGATCCCCTACACTTGTGGGTTATCAAGACTAATTTCTGGCGCCGTTGCTGGGGAGCATAGCTCTATTCTCTGAGTCACTTGGGATTTATATGTGCTGATCACTATGAAGAACTTGAAAGATCAAAGAACTAAAATTTATCCCTCAACTACGAGGGGAGGTAAGGAACTGCCATCTAGCTCTGCACTAGATTCTCCTTCTATTATGAATAAGCTTGCGACACCTAAACCTGCTACTGCTATGAATTCTGAAATGTCGCATGTTATTGATGATGCCACTTCTGCTATGCATGATACTTATGATGAAACTACTTCTATGCTTGATACTACTGTGCCGTTAGGTGAATTTCTTGATGAACAACTTACTAAGGCTAGGGAGAATGAAATTATTGAAAATGAAGTTATTCATGAAAGTGATGATGAAGGTTCTCCTCCTAATTATGAATTGCCTATTTTTCCTGAGGGTTATGTTATGGATGAAGAAACTGCTAGAGATTTTCTTGCTTGCAATGATAGATCAGATCTTCAGAAATTGTTAGCTAAGATGAAACAAAAGACTCTGAATGCTAGAATGAAACATGACCCTGCTTCTGCCACTTCACCTATCTTTGTTACTAATAAGGATTATGAATTCTCTGTTGATCCTGAGAATATTACTTTAGTTGAATCCGATCCTTTCTATGGCACTGAATCTGAAAATGTTGTGGCACATCTCACCAAGTTAAATGATATAGCCACCCTATTTACTAATGATGAGAAGTCTCGCTATTATTATATCCTTAAGATATTTCCGTTCTCATTAAAGGGTGATGCTAAGACTTGGTTTAATTCTCTTGATCCTGGTTGTGTGCGTAGTCCCCAGGATATGATTTATTACTTCTCTGCTAAATATTTCCCTGCTCATAAGAAACAAGCTGCCTTGCGGGAAATATATAACTTTGTGCAAATCGAAGAAGAGAGTCTCCCACAAGCTTGGGGGAGGCTTCTCCAATTACTTAATGCTTTGACTGATCATCATCTTAAGAAAATAAATACTTGATATTTTCTATAATGGACTAACCGATGCTTCCAAGGACCACTTGGATAGTTGTGCTGGTTGTGTTTTTAGGGAAAGAACAGTAGACGAAGCTGAATTATTATTGAACAATATGTTGACTAATGAAAATAATTGGACTCTTCCTGAGCCAATTCCTGAGCCAACTCCTGAGCCTATTCCTAAACCTACTCCGAAGAAGAGAGGTGTTCTATTTCTCAGACCTGAAGATATGCAAGAGGCAAAGAATATCGATGAAAGAGAAAGGTATTAAAGCTGAAGACGTTAAGAATTTACCTCCTATTGAAGAAATACATGGTCTTAATATACCGCTTGTTGAAGAACTATATTGTCTTGATAACCCGACACAGGTAGTGAAGGTAAATTCTCTATAGATATGATAAAGTTGAAATCCCGTCTACTATATTTCATAGTCCATGCTTAGATGAATTTGATGATTTCATGGATAGACAAGCAAGTTTCAATGATTATGTTAGTAGACAATTAAAGAATAATGCTTATATGATAGGACGCTTGAATGATTATGTGGCTAGAGTTAAGGGTGAACTGGAACTCACTAGTAAACATGCTTCTATGGTTGCTACTCAAGCTGAGCAAGTACTTAAGGCTCAGAATGAATTGCTAGTTGAACTAAATAATAAACATGACTTTGTTGTTAGAGTGGCTACTAGAACTGGTAAAATGACTCAAGCACCTTTGTATCCTGAAGGCCACCCTAAGAGAATTGAACAAGATTCTCAGAATAATAATCTAGATGCTCCTAGTTCTTCTAAGAAGAATAAAAAGAAAAATAATAGGACTTTGCAAGCTTCTAGTGAACCTAATGCAGAAACACAACCTTGTTAGTGGATTCATTTTGATAATCATGAGATGGATGAAAGTAGAAGGCACAACCTTCTGTACCCTCTTTCTACTTTCTATTATTTAAAATAAATAAAGCAAAAATAATATTATCTGTCTGTTTTCTGAATTATCCGTGCAATTAAAAATATCCCGAAAATAAAAGTGCTCCAAATGCCCTGCAAATTTAGTATGATTTTTTATGGAATATTTGAGGATTTTAGGCACTGAAATCACTGCAAAAGGGGAAAGCACCAGGCCACGAGAGTGGAGGGCACGCCCACCCCCCTGGGCGCGCCCCCTATCTCGTGGGCCCCTGGTGCCCCCCCTCCACTTATGCCAGGACCCACACACTCGATCTTCTTCCCAAAAAAATCCCCATCCAGCCCAAGCACGAGTTCTAGCTCATTTTGCTGCGATTTTCAATCTCCTTGCTCAAAGCTCCATTCACAAAACTGCTTTGGGAGATTGTTGCTTGGTATGTGACTCCTACATTGGTCCAAATAGTTTTTGTTCTAGTTCTTTATTCATTGCAAATCCTTGCTGCCTTGGTGACCCTGTTCTTGAGTTTCATGTTAAATTTATGAGGTCCCAAGTAATTCTAATGCATGATATAGGCTCTAAGCACTTGTAGGAGTAGTTGCTATTAATCTTGTTTAGTTTTACTTACTTTTATTTTGAAGTTACTAAAATTTCAGAAATTTTCAGAAAATGTTAAAGAGATTTTTTAGGGGCTCTTCTAGCCAAGGCTCCCAGGAAAAACAAGCTAAAGAGAAGGAAAAGGGCAAATATAATCTTCCTCGCATGCGGAAATACGGCCGTGTGAATGGCCATGCGATAATTTCTTGAGCGAAGCAGGAATTCATGAAGACTTTTATTCTTTGATCGATAACGCAGGCCTCACCAATTTCCTCCACGACCGGATCGATCAATATCTCTTACTTACCAATACTTTCGTGCAAAACTTTTATTATTATCCTAAGAAGTCACCGCCTTCAGTATCATTTCATTTATATGATGAATTCAGGGAAATGTCTTTACTTGATTTTTGTGCGGTATGTAGGATACCCTTTGAGGGGAAATTAGAGGAACCACATCCTAGGGATGTGGATGGCTTTGTTAACACTATCACTGAAGGGGATCCAAGGAAGGGTTCCGATGCGAGAATCTCTAGCATACACTTTCCTGTTTTACGCTACTTTGCCATATTTGCTAGTAGATGCTTCATTGGTCATGGAAATAGTGGAAACTTCAGTGTCCCAGATATTATTATTCTATTCCATGCCTTGTTTGGTGATAATAGTTTTAGTATGGGCGTCGTTATTGCTAAACTTTTAAACCTGAATCGTACAAAATGCCCCATCTTTGGAGGTATCTATGCTGCACGTCTTGCTAGACATTTTGGGATACCTATTAGGCACTACGAGGAAGAGGAGACAATTTTGCCTTCTTATATTTTAGATTACACGAGCATGGTAGCACACGAGTTTACTGTTCAAAATGATGATAAGACGCTCCTGTATAACTTGAGATTTAATAAGAAACACAATGCGACTATTATTCTGCCTGCACCTTTGTTGTTTGATTTGACTGCAGATAATTATCTCATCACGCCGGAAGCGGTGTACGCTCATCGAGGCCAAGCATCCACTCTAGAGCCTGATCCCGAGCCGGAACCTTCACCGGACCCTTATCGTGCATCATCTTATCAGTGGGATCCGGAGGAGACGGCCAGCCAATGGTATCCTGATTTCACCTTTCAGTACACCGGGGAGAGTAGCCGCGGTCCGTGGCATTAGACCAACTTAGGCAAAAAGCCTAAGCTTGGGGGAGTACGTATTTCTCACCGACTTTACATTCATGTTCATACACTATTCTAGTCGTCGGTGCTCATACTGTTTCATTGTATTATCCATGCTAGTTTAATTTTATTTTTTTAGTTTTCTTCTTGTGTGTTTGATAAACATTAAGAAAAACCAAAAAAATTAGTTAGTTTAATTTCCATACTTGTAGTAGAAATTAAAATGAAAACCCAAAAAGATTTCTCGTTCTTCTTTTATTTGTTGGGAGCTTTCCCGTGTAAATTGTTTTCTTTTCTTTTCACTACAGGAATCCAGTATTTTCCATCTGCCACGGCGGACGGCAAAGGCACGGACGGCGGACGGCAAAGAGCTTTGCCGTCCGCGGCGGACGGCAAACAACTCCGGCAAAGAGAGGGTCGGCAAACACCTTCTTTGTCGTCTGCTTTTTGCAGCGGACGGCAAAGAGGCCTTTGCCGTCAATGGCGGACGACAAAGAAAATGGATGGGAAATAGTGGGTGTTAGCCACGTTAGGTGCTAACGGAGGCTTTGCCGTCCTCCAAACTAATGTTTTGCCATCTGCCGACTAATAACAGACGGCAAAAATGTCCATGTACACGTTTATTAAAATCAGAGACATAAAAGGATTTTGTTTATTAAAATATAGTGAACCAGCAGCCCAAGTGCACCACAGTACCCATCTACGCTTTGCTCCAACAATCGACGACGAATGAACAAAATTCACAATACCAAATTAGTCTATTTACATAGAATAGATTTGCATCTGCTCAATCTACACGAAATTACTCTATTTACATGAATACCACATTATCCATCTACACAAAATCAGCACAAAAACCACAGTATCCACCGCCACCATGGACGCTCGAGGACCTGCCGCTGCTCCTTGAGGCAGAATATGGTGCGGCGTCGAGGGAGGGTGACGGCGCCGGGGCCGACAGAGGCCTGGGGGGGACGGGGCCGAGGCTTGCGGGGGCGATAGGCGACGGGGCACGGAGGTCACCTGGGTGAAAGGCGACGGGGCGAGGAGTCCGACGGGGGCGAGAGGCGACGGGGCGCAGAGGAATCAGCCGGGAGCGACGGGCGACGGGGCCGGGCCATGGCCAGCGGGCGTGATGGCAGCCAGCGAGGCCGGGGCCGGGCCATGGCCGGCGGGCGCGATGGCGGCCAGCGAGGCCGGGGACTTCCGGCGAGGTGGTGGCGAGCGCTTGTGGGGGAAGTGGATCGAGAGCAGGGAGAGAGATGAGAGAGAGACGTGGTGGGGTGGGGGTGAGACGTGGATAAGGCAGACTGTGGGGTGGGGTGAGACGTGGGGTGCGTGGGTGTTTCCCTGGGGGCGCGTGCATCGTGGGTGGGTTGGGTATGCATCCGACGGAGTGATCAGCGTGCGTCTCAGATCTTGCCAACTCATCGATCCAGGTGATTGATCCGCGTGAGTGCTTCTTTGCCGTCTGCTTAACGACTCGTCCATCTGCCCTAATCAGCTGCAGGGTCCAGTGGGGCCCAGTTGGACTCTTTGCCATCTGCCTTCTGGTCCTTTCCCGTCCGCTGGCCGACGGCAAAGAAATGGCAGATGGCAAACTATATATTTGCCATCAGCCAGTTCTTTGCCGTCTGCTTTTTGAAAGCAGACGGCAAAGACCCTCTTTGCCGTCAGCTAGCAGACGGCAAAGAACAAGCAGATGGCAAATTCCCTGATTCCAGTAGTGTTTCTTTCCTTTGAGGGTCGAGAGTAGAAGACCATATTGAAAATGTTTAGTGGCTCTCATATGCATGATTGTTTAACTTAGAGCCCATATTACCCTGTCTTCTCTCATGAATTGAATGCTTGCAGATTCTAGCTTAGTCCAATGCACGTGCACTCTTATTATTATACACATCATTCGGTCGTGCGAGTGGAAGGCAATAATGACGATATATGATGGACTAATTGAGATGAGAAAAGCTGGTATGAACTCGACCTCTTTTGTTTTTGTAAATATGATGAGTTCATCGTTCCTGATTCATCTTATTATGAAGTAAACATATTTGCAATGACATTTAGAGATTATAGTTGCTTCTGCCATGCTTGATTAGCTATGAGTTATAATGGTTTACCTTGCGTGCCAACATCCTATTAGAATGGTTATGATGTGGTATGGTGGGATGGTATCCTCCTTTGAATGAATTGAGTGACTCAACTTGGCACATGTTCACGCATGTAGTTGAAACAAATCAACATAGCCTTCATGATATTTATGTTCATGGTGGACTATATCCTACTCATGCTTGTACTCGGTGTGAATTAGTTTTAATGCATGTTTATGACTATTGTCGCTCTCTCAGTTGGTCGCTTCCCAGTCTTTTGCTAGCCTTCACCTGTACTAAGCGAGAATACTGCTTGTGCATCCAAACTCCTTAAACCCCAAAGTTGTTCCATATGAGTCCACCATACCTTCCTATATGCGGTATTTACCTGCCGTTCCAAGTAAATTTGTATGTAGCAAACTCCAAACCTTCAAATGAAATTTTGTTTTGTATGCTTGAGCAGCTCATGTTTCAGCTAGGGATGCCTATATCTTCCATGCTAGGTGGGTTATTCTCAAGAGGAGTGGACTCCGCTCCTCATTCACGAGAAAGGGCCGGTAACCGGGATGCCCAGTCCCATGATCCAAAAAGATCAAAGCAAATCAATATAATTAAGCAAAACTCCCCCAGGATTGTTGTTAGTTGGAGGCACTCGTTGTTTCGAGCAAGCCATGGATTGATGCTTGTTGGTGGTGGGGGAGTATAAACTCTTACCATTCTACGTGGGAACTGCCTATAATGCATGTAGTATGGAAGATACAACCATCTCATAGTTGTTGTGTTGACAGTGAAAGTATGCCGCCCAAAATATTATTCAATCTCTATTTTAAATCAAGCTCTGGCACCTCTACAAATCCCTGCTTTCCTCTGCGAAGGGCCTATCTATTTACTTTTATGTTGAGTCATCACCTTCTATTAAAAAGCACCTGCTGGAGAGCACACTGTCATTTGCATTCATTACTATTGGTTTATATTGGGTATGACTTGACTGGATCTCTTTTACCATGAATTACAATATTTGGCCAGTCCTTGATCTTTAAAGGTGCTCTGCATTTATGTTTTGCGGTCTCAGAAAGGGCTAGCGAGATACCATTTTGCTATATCATGTTATGATTGTTTTGAGAAAGTGTTGTCATCCGAGTTTTATTATTATCGCTCGCTAGTTGATTATGCCATTGATATGAGTAATTGTGAGACCGAGGTGTTATTGTGAGTATGGTTAGTTCATAATATATGTTGAAACTTGAATGCTGGCTTTACATGTTTACAACAACAAGAGCAAACAGAGTTTGTAAAAGTTTTTCTTTATCACTTTCAGTTTATCAACTGAATTGCTTGAAGACAAGCAAAGTTTTAAGCTTGGGGGAGTTGATACGTCTCCAACGTATCTACTTTTCCAAACACTTTTGCCCTTGTTTTGGACTCTAACTTGCATGATTTGAATGAAACTAACCCGGACTGACGCATTTTCAGCAGAATTACCATAATGTTGTTTCATGTGTAGAAAACAAAAGTTCTCGGAATGACCTGAAAATCCTCGGAGACAAGTTTCAGAAAATATAAAAAATGCGGGCATAAGATGAAGACCAGGGGGCCCACACCCTGTCCACGAGGGTGGGGGGCGAGCCCACCCCCTCTGGGCGCCCCCCCCCTCATGGGCCCCCTGCAGCTCCGCCGACCTCAACTCCAACTCCATATATCCCATCTCCCGGAGAAAAAAATCAGAGAGGATGTTTCATCGCGTTTTACGATACGGAGCCGCCGCCAAGCCCTAATCTCTCTCGGGAGGGCTGATCTGGAGTCCGTTCGGGGCTCCGGAGAGGGGGATTCGTCGACCTCGTCATCATCAACCATCCTCCATCACCAATTTCATGATGCTCACCTCCGTGCGTGAGTAATTCCATCGTAGGCTTGTTGGACGGTGATGGGTTGGATGAGATTTATCATGTAATCAAGTTAGTTTTGTTAGGGTTTGATCCCTAGTATCCACTATGTTCTAAGATTGATGTTGCTATGACTTTGCTATGCTTAATGCTTGTCACTAGGGCCCGAGTGCCATGATTTCAGATCTGAACCTATTATGTTTTCATGAATATATGTGTGTTCTTGATCCTATCTTGCAAGTCTATAGTCACCTATTATGTGTTATGATCCGACAACCCCGAAGTTTCAATAATCGGGATACTTCTCGGTGATGACCGTAGTTTGAGGAGTTCATGTATTCACCATGTGTTAATGCTTTGGTCCGGTTCTCTATTAAAAAGAGGCCTTAACATCCCTTAGTTTCCGCTAGGACCCCGCTGCCACGGGAGGATAGGACAAAATATGTCATGCAAGTTCTTTTCCATAAGCACGTATGACTATATTCGGAGTACATGCCTACATTACATTGATGAATTGGAGCTAGTTCTGTGTCACCCTATGTTATAGCTATTACATGAGGAATCGCATCCGACATAATTATCCATCACTGATCCATTGCCTACGAGCTTTTTATATACTGTTCTTCGCTTATTTACTATTCCGTTGCTATTATTACAATCACTACAAAACCCAAAAATATTACTTTTGCTATCGTTACCATTACTATCATATTACTTTGCTACTAAATACCTTGCTGCAGATACTAAGTTATCCAGGTGTGGTTGAATTGACAACTGAACTGCTAATACTCAAGAATATTCTTTGGCTCCCCTTGTGTCGAATGAATAAATTTGGGTTGAATACTCTACCCTCGAAAGTTGTTGTGATCCCCTACACTTTCGGGTTATCAGAGACCAAAGCTCTGATACCAATTGAAAGGGATCGAGAAAGGTGTCTAGAGGGGGGTGATTAGACACTATGTACCAAAAGTTGCAATTTTTAATTTCTTTAAGTTTGAGTGGAGTTTTGGCACAAGTTTAACAATCACAATACATATCAAGCAAGCATGCAAAGAGTATATGAGCAGCGGAAAATAAAGCATGCAACTTGCAAGAATGTAAAGGGATGGGATTGGAGTGTGCAAACGCAATTCGGAGAGACGGAGATTTTTGAGCCGTGGTTCCGATAGGTGGTGCTATCGTACATCCACGTTGATGGAGACTTCAACCCACGAAGGGTAACGGCTGCGTGAGTCCATGGAGGGCTCCACCCACGAAGGGTCCACGAAGAAGCAACCTTGTCTATCCCACCATGGCCGTCGCCCACGAAGGACTTGCTTCATTAGGGGTAGATCTTCATGAAGTAGGTGATCTCCTTGCCCATACAAACTCCTTGGTTCAACTCCACAATCTTGTCGGAGGCTGCCAAGTGACACCTAGCCAATCTAGGAGACACCACTCTCCAAGAAGTAACAAATGGTGTGTTGATGATGAACTCCTTGCTCTTGTGCTTCAAATGATAGTCTCCCCAACACTCAACTCTCTCTCACAGGGTTCTCAATGATGGCTCCCACCTCCAGCCTCTCCTCCTCTAGCGACTCCCATGGCGATTCTAGGGTTTAACCCTACGATCTCCCTCCGGCGACCCTAATGGATGGCCTCCTCCATTGGGACTTCTCCCCCGGCCTTAAGGTTGAGGCACATGTGTGTGCATGGTTTGGATCTACGGTCCACTTCGTCCCCAACTCCGGCTCCAAGGAATTCTTTCTTGAAGTCTCCTTCTCCTCGGCCTCTTTTCCCCTCTCGGAGGACTCGGTTGGTTTGGCTCTCCAGTCATGTATTGGCGGGCTCAGTGATGGTTTCAAGGTCTTACGTTTGGGTGATCGTCACTTTCGATTCTCAGTGGCTCCAAATTGTGTGGTTCATTTCATCTTTGGTTTACGTGATCGTATTTGGTCGGATTTTATATGTCATTTTCATCTTCACTGGGGTACGGTTTCTCACCCTCGGACGCACTCATGGCATGTGGACTTTGAGATGACTAGTTTGGCCTCGGCTCCGGGTCCGGCTATCAAATCCAAATGGTTATATTCACAACTTAATGTGCCTATGGATCCTGCATCTCTGCCTGTATTTCAAAAATTGGGTTTGATTCCGCCGCCGACGGACTTACATTCTGGTGACCCTGCAGTTCAGATCCCTTTTGGTAGTTTTTTGGCTCCGGTTTCTGTGGATGTTTTTCAGAATGGATCCATATCTCTACCTGTCTCCTCCAATATCTCGGCCAAGTTGCCTTCTTTTCATGGTGGATTGTTCAATATTGGATCATGAGATTCAATCCCGGATGATACTCTTCTTTCCATCTTGGATGGTTGGCAGGCCGGCTATGATAATGAAAGTGTCAAGCTTATGGTGCAAGTTTCATATGTCCCTACGAAAGACTATATTTACAAACGGCTTAAACATTGTTCTTTATGTGATCGGCTCGGTCATGTCGCAGATTCTTGCACTGGGTACTTTTGCCAATGCTGTGGAGATGTTTCCGATGATTGCTCTTGTTTAGATTCACGTAGAAACACCCATGAGCATGTGCCATGAAAGGATCACAAGTAACAAAATCTAAGAGGATCTTGCCTCAGGGTGAAGCGGGTATGCCTGTGGTTGGTAATTCTATGATTGTTGGTATGGCCCGTGCTGTTAGGGATACGCGTGCACGCTGGATTTGGAAACAGAAATAGAAAATCCCACGCTCCTCGGACGTGGCTAACCCCCATTGCTTGACGCTACGCCTCCTTGGTCAGGGTGTAGTCAATTCCGCCTGCCAAAACCCCCAATCGGGTCAGTCGACGTCTTCCTCGAGCTCACCACCCACGCCACCATCGCCCCCGCTCTCGGAACCCCTTGGTCCTCCTCCGGTGACCTCTCTCCAGGCGGATACCCAACATCCGACATCTCAAGCTATGGCGAACTTCCCGGTGCGCCCGTTTGCCTTCGCTCCGGAGGGATCGACCTTCGACCGCGGCCCTGCTCATCGAGTTTAGCGCCATGTCATGGTGGTGGATGCTCCGCCCCTCAACCATGATAGGTATGCTATTGTTTCAGACCATCCTCCAGTCCCATCATCAAAAGGAGTTTTGGCTAGCTGTGGTCTATCGCATTATTACTGGCGATTTAGAGTTTGATTTGGTAGATGATTTTATCTACCCGTTGGGCATTGGATGTGTGGTTTTTGCGGACATGGAAAGTAGAGATGTTGCCATTAGAGAGGGGCCTCACGCCCTGACAGAGGATTCCACTTTTTCTCTAACCCCTCATGACGAAAGTCTCAATATGCGCATGCCTGCTTTTGAATATGAAGTTTGGGTCATGTTTCTTGCTTTTTCAAGGGATTATCAGACTGAACATCATATTCATAAGGCTGTCTCAAATTTTGGAAAACTGCTTGTCTGGCCACGCCCGGGACACAACAAAGCTCACGTTCTTGTTAAGTGTCATATCAAAGATGTTGCTGAAGTGCCACACAGCCTTTTGGTTACCAGGGTCGGTTTGCTGCCAGGTCTTGCTCGTTCTTGGTCTGTGCCTGTTTACGTTCTGAATGGTAGAAACACCATCCCAAACTTGGTTGGTAATGAAGATGTTCCTCCTCTTCTAAATGCATCACCCCACCCATATGAGCTTCCATACTACACACTCATGCAGCAGGCATGAATCAATGAGATGACTATGCAAGCTGCTCTAAATGATGAGGCTTGGAATGCCCCGGAAGCTCAGGAGCACATTCAGGAAAATGGTTGGGGTGTCTGACTTGTGGTTCCTCCGCCATACACAGGATTCAGTTTCAAAACTTCCTTTCAATATGACGGGCCTTCCCTGATGGATGGAGTGGACCCGGAACACAATATTTAGGACAACTTGTCTGATGTTTGGGCCTCTAACTCTGAGTTTCAGGTGGTGGATGCGCTGACTCATGGTTTTATGCAGGGAGATCCTGCTGCCAGACTTGCTTTTGTCAGAGCTGGAGGGGACTCGGTTAGCTTCTTGTTGCTGTGGATTATGAGCTATTGCTTTGGATGGGGTCGATGCTCAAACACATATATACGCCCACTATCACCTTTCAGCGATCCAAGGATGTTATGTTTCCCCTCAACCCTTTCAAATTTATGCAGCTCCAACTGAATATTGCTGATGTTGCCTGGCTTGAAAACATGGTTCTTGAATTTGATGTTTTGTCTACGGTCTTTAGTTCAACTTTCTAGTTGGGTGCTGCCATTATTCCTTCGTCTATGCTGCACCAGATTGCGGACCCCAGGGCTGAACTGCTTGATGCTGACTGGGAGATGGCTGCTCGCTCTCCTGGTCTCAAGGCGATCACACAGCTGGTCACTGAAGATGTTGCGCTTCAGTCGGTGCCCATGTCAGGTTCTAATGCTCTCCAGGTGATTGCCTCTTCGTCTCTGTTTAATGCTCCTTGGCCCCGCAATGTACTAATGCCACTGGGCACCACCGCTGTTAGAAGAAGCAATCGATCCAACAAGTATGATGGTTTCAAGACAAACAATGTCTCTGACACTAAGTGCCCCAAGTCGCATGTGAAGCCACGAGAGGCTTCTTTTGTCACTGTTGTTTCCTTGGCTGCTGCTCCTGTGCAGGCTACGACTGATGTTTGCCCCCTCCAACATGGATTGAAGATCTTCAACAGATGGGGAGCCGCTGCGGGATAGCACAGGATGCTCTCTCCCCCGAGAAGCTGTTGGATGATCAGTGCTCGTCTGCTGGAGCAGGCGACTGGATTCTATCTTGCTTATGAATAAATTGTGGAATGTGCTGTCGTGGAATATCAGAGGCATCAACTCTGATGCTAAACTTTTGGCTATTAGGAATGCTATTGATACTAGCGGTTGTTCTGTGCTATGTATTCAAGAAACTAAGCGCGAATCTTTTGATCTTGCTTTATTAAAAATTTCTGCCCCAAGCATTTCGATAAATTTGTGTTTGCACCGTCAGTAGGGGCCTCGGGTGGTCTTATTATTATATGGAACAACTCTGTGTTTATGGGCACGCCTTGGTATGTGGACTCTTTTGCTGTGGGTATCTCTTTTGTTGCTACTCAATCCAATGATTCTTGGAAACTGGTCAATGTCTATGGTCCCTGTTCTGGTCAGCGTCGGGTGGATTTCACTAACTGGCTTTTTGTCCTGAATATACCTGATGATGAGAATTGGCTTATTTTAGGGGATTTTAACTTTATTCAATCCACGAGTAACAGAAACAAACCTGGGGGCGACGCTGCAGACATGTTGTTATTCAATGAAATTATTCGAGCACAATCTCTGATGGAGCTGCCGGTTAAGGGCAGAGCATATACTTGGAGCAATATGCAGGATGACCACCTGCTGGAACATCTCGATTGGTTTTTTTCGTCCTCCTGTTGGACTACCACTTTCCCAAACACGATGGTTTTGCCCCTGGGGAAACCGGTGTCTAATCATATCCCGTGTGTGGTTACCATTGAGTCTAATATTCCCAGGTCCAAGCTTTTCCGCTTTGAGAATTTTTGGGTTAATCTTGAAGGGTTTATTGATGTAGTTGCTACCTCCTGGTCTAAACCATGCTATGCCCCGAATGCTGCCTCTCGCATCTGTAAAAAGCTTAAAACACTGAGATATGATCTCAAGAGATGGAGCAGGGGTGTCTCGAAGCTTAAAATTATGATCCAAAACAGTAATGAGACTCTGGCTGTGATGGATAACCTAGAAGACAAAAGACCTTTGTACATCCATGAGTCAAACTTCAGGAAGATTCTGAAATCTCATATTCAGACTTTGCTCAAATATCAGAATGATTATTGGAGGAAAAGATGTACGGTCAGACACTTCAGGTTTGCTGATGAGAACACCAAGCTCTTTCAATCTCTGGCCACGGAGAGATACAGGCATAATGCTATTGCCGTACTTAGAGATGATGTTGTGGAAATCCATGATCATGTTGGCAAGGAGGGGGTGCTTTTCAAAACCTATAAAGAACGTTTGGGTTCTTCTAAACCCACTAGCATGCATTTTGATCTATCTAGGATCATTCGTCGGATTGAAGGGCTAGATCAACTGTCAGCACCGTTCTCTAATGAAGAAATTGATGCTGTTATTAAAGAAATGCCAAATGACAGAGCTCCTGGCCCTGATGGGTTCAACGGTTGTTTTCTTAAGAGTTGCTGGCAAATCATCAAGTCAGATTTTTATGATCTTTGCCATGCTTTTCATGCTGGAGGATTAGATATCACCAGCATCAGTGAGGGCTACATCACCTTGATCCCCAAGATCTCTTCCCCAGAAACTGCCAATGATTATAGACCAATTACTCTATTGAATTGTTGTCTTAAAATCATTACAAAGATCTTGGCTAACAAGCTGCAGAAAGTCATCCTAAAAATCATCCACAAAAACCAATATAGTTTCATTAAGGGGAGGACTATTCAGGACTGCTTGGCATGGTCGTTTGAATATATTCACCAGTGCCATACCTCGGCGTGGGAGATAATCCTGCTAAAACTGGACTTTACTAAAGCGTTTGACACGATTGAGCATGCCCCAATGTTAGAGATCATTAAGCACATGGGTTTTGATGACAAATGGCTCGGCTGGATGGAATCAATCTTTGGCTCGGGGGTTTCCTCTGTCCTCCTTAATGGAGTTCCTGGTCGGAAATTCAACTGTAAATGTGGCGTGCGGCAGGGTGATCCTCTCTCGCCGCTGATTTTTGTCCTTACTGCTGACCTCCTCCAAGCTGCAATCAATGATGCTTTTGTTCGTGGTTTGGTTGAGCTTCCTCTTCCTCGCAATAGTACGGGTGATTTCCCTGTGGTCCAATACACAGATGACACGATTTTGGTGATGTAGGCTTGTCCTCAATAGGCTGCCCGTATGAAATCAATCTTGGAGGACTATGCGGCTTCCGTTGGGTTGAAGATCAATTTCCATAAATCAACGCTTATACCCATTAACATTGATCATCAGCATGCCTGCGATTTGGCTCGGGTGTTCGACTGCTCCGTTGGTTCCTTGCCTTTCACCTATCTTGGCCTCCCCATGGGGACGACGAGGCCAAGTGTTCTTGACCTCATGCCGTTGGTGCACACGATTGGGAGGAAGACATCCACTGCCTTGTCACTGATGCCATCCGGGGCCAAGCTAACCTTGGTAAATTCGGTTGTGACTTCGATGCTGATATATGCTATGTGCACTATCAAACTGCATCCCAAAGTGATCGAGCATTTGGACAAACTGCGAAGATATTGCCTCTGGGCAAAAAATTCTGAAGATGGTGTCAAAAACAACTCTCTTGCAGCCTGGGAGCTTGTATGTCACCCAAAGCGTTGTGGAGGCCTTGGTGTTATAAATATCAAAACACAGAATGTTTCCCTCCTCCTAAAACATCATTCAAGTTCTACAACCATGAGGATGTACCCTGGGTTGAGCTGGTTTGGGATGCATATTATAGAAACAAGGTACCACATGCAGCAGATGCGGTGGGCTCGTTCTGGTGGAAGGACGTGATGCAACTCAGCGGGGTCTTTCGAGGAATCACCAAGGTTGTCCTGGGGGATGGTTCTAGCTCTCTGTTTTGGAAAGATGTCTGGTTTCATGGAGATGACTCTACGCTAACGGATATGTATCCGCGGCCTTTCTCTTTCTTCTTGAATGAGGATGATTCCATTGCTAAGGTGCTCGCTGCAACTGACCCAGCCATGATCTTTAGCTTGCCGCTTTTGTTCCGGGCCAGGGAGGAGATCAGAGAGATCTAGCAGGGATCGGTGCATGTCACAGTAGCCGATGGCAGTTGTGAATTTTGGGAATGCACGCTCAGGCGTTTTTCATCCACGAAGTACTATGATCACTGTTTCAAACAGATCGTGGCTGATGATGCGTTTGGTTGGCTCTGGAAGGCCAAGAGCCCGATCAAGTTCAAACTGTTTGGGTGGCTGCATCTTGTGGATTGTCTGAATACCAGAAACATGTTAAAATGTAGCCATTTTGCTGTCGCCAGAGACACCTACACTTGCATGCTTTGCCAAAACCCTCCAGAGGAAACAGTGGAGCACTTGTTCTTTTTGTGCCCTTTCAATCAATAGTGCTGGAGTAGAGTTGGAATGTCTTGGCCGGTGGGGACAACAGATTAGCCTTGCTACATGGGGGTAGGGAGCGCTGGAGGCAGCCCCTATTCATGGATATTTTTCTGCTTGCTGCATGGAGTTTGTGAATGGAGAGAAACAACCAGCACTTCAGAGGGGTCCAGCATTCCTTCAGGGCATGGCTGGCTAGATTCAAGCATCTTTTGGAGCTGGTGACCCATAGCTGCAGAGAGGAACTTCATCCTTTCCTATCTGACTACATTGTAAACTTAGGCCACTAGTGCTGGTACTAGCTTAAATGGCTGGGGGGCTGAAAACCCATGGTAAAACACAGGTAATTGTATCCCTATGAGTAATACAAAAGTCAGTGAGAGCCTCTCCCACTGTCGTTCACTGTCAAAAAAAACTCTCTCTCACAGGATTTGTATTTGGTGGAAAGAAGATTTGAGTGTAAAGCAACTTGGGGAAGGCTAGAGATCAAGCTTCATATGGTAGGATTGGAATATCTTGACCTCAACACAAGTGTAGGTGGTTCTCTCTCAGAAAATGTAAGTTGGAAGTGTAGGCATGTTCTGATAGCTCTCTCCACGAATGAAGAGGGGTGGAGGGGTATATATATAGCCTCCACACAAAATCTAACCTTTACACACAACTTACCAATCTCGGTGGGACCGAATTGAGAAACTCGGTCGAACCGATTTAGCAAATCTAGTGACCATTCGGATTTTCGGTGGGACCGACATGCAACTCGGTAGGACCGATATGGTTAGGGTTAGGGAATAACGTAATCTCGGTGAGACCGATTACACAAACTCGGTGAGACCGACTTTGGTAATAAGCTAACCAGAGAGTTCGTCACGCAAACTCGGTGTGAATGATTCACTCATCTCGGTGGGACCGAAATGTTACGAAAAGGGAACAGAGAGTTTAGTAACATCGGAAGGACCGATTACTCAAACTCGGTGGGACCGATTTTGGTAATAAGATAAACAGAGAGACTACAATCCCATTTCGGTGAGACCGAGATCCCTATCAGTGAGACCATTTTGCCTAGGGTTTGTGGCAGTGGCTATGACATCTGAACTCGGTGGCGCCGGATAGAAAGAATCGGTGGGGCCGAGTTTAACTTTTGGTTTAAGTCATAGGTGGATGTGAGAAGGTAGTTGAGGGCTTTGGAGCATATCACTAAGCATTTTGAGCAAGGACCTCATTAAGCAACACCTCATCCCTCCTTGATAGTATTGGCTTTTCCTATAGACTCAATGTGATCTTGGATCACTAAAATAGAAAATGTAGAGTCTTGAGCTTTGAGCTTGAGCCAATCCTTTTGTCCTTAGCATTTTGAGGGATCCACTTCCTCTAGTCCATGCCACTCCATCGTTGAACTTATCTGAAACATACTAGGTAAAGGTATTAGTCCAATAAGAGATATGTTGACATAAATTACCAAAATCACACAGGGAGCACTTGTGCTTTCAAAGGTCATTTGGGGGCTTCATGTTCAAACATGGGTCGTATTCGAACCAAAGAGAACATAGCTGTCGGTACCCTCTTGATCGGCGCAATGCCAAACCCACTAGGGGGCTTCCTAATCATATTCGAATCATAGCTTAACCCCTTTTGGTCCGGCTTACTGATCGTATTCGAATCAGAAGCCTTGTTTTTCTCGCTTTTTGACTTGAGTTTTTTGAAACGGTTTTTTGGGTTTATCTTGATACTTTTTGCTCATATCTGAAGCATATATGTGTGGTTTCTATTTAACCCGGCTTGACTTTGGATGATAAGTTACCAGCGTATGACAATCATAAACATTTGGAAGTTTTGGCTTCTAAAGATTGGGTTATCACCCTTACTGCGCAGGTCACATAAACTGGCAGTGCAAATTCAATATCACAAGTATGATGTTGTTTATACATGATTATGTTTAAACCGACCCTGGATATCGACTTTAAGTCGCCGGTATCCATTGGATTACGCCATTGGAATCATGTGCTTATCAATCATTGGATTATTGCCCTTATTGGATACAGCGATGTAAGCCGGCAGTATGAGCCATTTCCATAGGTATGGTTTCCTGATTATATAAATATGCGAGGTTTGATAACCCGCCCTGGCTCTTGATATTAAATCGCCAGTATGTTTAGGCTTGAATGGCCTTAATTCTAGTCTTTTCCATACTTGCATAAATAATATATTATGTCTGGGTTGTTACCCACCTTGGCTTTTGACGTTAAGTCGCCAGGGCATATGTTGTTTAAACTCTATGCAGGATTTGCAGAATTATGACTTATATAAATGCTTTAGTTCAAGCTCATTATTAAAATTGATGCTTCAAAATGATTATCCTTCTGGATTTTCTCAAAGGCTAAGAGACACCGGGTTATAAAAATTCCGGCTTACAATGGAGGCGTATTAAATCGTCATCAGCCAAGAGCCATCGGGTATTTAAACTTCAGATTTACTTGTCAACAGATAAGGTATTCAAAGTCTCTTTAGCGCAGTGGCTATTATTTTATCAATGGATATGATTTATTGTACAATGGAAGGAATAGTCCTGAGTCACAGCAGGCTTACGACCCGACACTTGGGGGCTACATTATTTAGATTGAGATCATATCAAATATGCAAGTCCCATGTCACTGCCAGCATGCACCATGGCACTTGGGGGCTAATGCAAAGACATTTTTTACTCAACATTATTAAAGACCTGACTCATCACATTGTAATGAGCCGGCCCTTGGGGGCTACCAATTGCTCCTATCAAAAATTCAAGGTACACAAGCATTAATCCATTATATTGAAAGGTCCACTACTCAGTTAATAGAGTACAAAGCTCTTAACCTTGTGGACGTGGGTTCAAGCCCCATGGTGGAGATTATATTATATAATGTTATTATCAATGAATTATATACAAAAGTCCCTGCTCATTATTGCATAATGACCCGGCCCTTGGGGGCTACACTGGTTGAAGTTTTTATGGGCGTAAGACAATTACAAGTCCCAGGTTGCTGCAAGCATGACAACCCGACACTTGGCGCTACAGGTGATATGCATATAAGGGACAAAAATCTTTAAATTCTCAGTTTTGAGCAGACTAGATTGACCCGATGTCTGCAACAATCATGACCCGACATCAGCAACAATTACATGACCCGACATCATTTATTCATAACCCGACAAATTTAGCAGTCATAAATCAGCAAGATCTACAAGCCAGCTGAATATCAGTTGAATATTTTAAGACCAATATTTTTGTCAAGTCAGAGCATTGAAGGCCGACTCAAATGGATTATTTTTTATGATATTTCTCTACAAGAGCCAATGTCAGCCAATTGGTTATAAAGCTGCCTGTTGACCCGGATTTTTCAGAAGAAGTGCCTAGATTTTTTGCATTGGCAAAGTTTGGACATATCTGTTAAAGGAGATTTGCCATAAGATCTTGAGCACACATCCAGGAGGAAATGACAAGGACTTAAGTGTGATCAGGTGCCGGTTCAGGAAAATATTTAAACCGGAGCACAACCTATCAAATTTGTTCTTGTGTTTATTTTACAGGATCAGTTTAACATGTATAAACCCAAATTAAACTAGGGGATAATGTCGGGGATATACCCCGCGGTATGACCCGGGCGGAAGTATGACCCGGTCGGAAGTATGACCCGGCCGGACTTGGTGTTTCATTGGTGACCCGCCGGAGGCTTGGCGACTCACTGGCGACCCACCCAGACCTGGCGGTTTATGGGCAACCCGCCTAAACATTGGGACTCACTGGTGACCCGGCGGGCAGGTTAGACGGATGACAAGGCCCAAGGCCTAGAAGGCCGGCTCATGCTATGGTGGGCCGGTTTATGAGGAAAGACACAAGGAGTTTTCCCTTAAGGGGACAGACTAGGATTCCACTTGTTATAGAATAGTCCAAGTCCTACTAGGACTCCATATGTAACCCGCCCCTCCAACTTATATAAGGAGGGGTAGGGCACCCCAAGAGGGACAAGCAAGAAGAAACAATCTCTAGGGCTAGACACAAAGATCCAGCTTACCGGCAACTCGCTCCTGATCATAATGAGACCTAGCCACAAATAGCATGTAGGGTTATTACTGGATGATGTTTCCCGGGGCCCGAAGCTGTCTAAATCCTTGTCTTATGTTGCATCTCTCAATTCCGCCCAACCCCTCTCAATCTACCACATTGATGCATTGGCTTCACGACTAAGTCCTCACACTAGGACATCTGCCGTGACAATTCCACGACACTTGGGATCCTTGTTATGCTAATTTGTAGACTATGTTTTTATTGGTTAGTTTTTTTCTCTAAAAAATCAGAAGAATGATTGACTCTATAGTGACATGTCATGGCAATTATATAAATATTGGGATCCTAGTTTCGCTAATTTGTAGACTATTTTTTATTGGTTATTTTTTGTTCTTAAAAATCAAAGAATGATCGACATCTGTAGGCCCCACAAATTATCCCTTTGACTCAACGCACGAGAAGGTTTTACTCTTTGCTCCGTGTGCTATGTTAGAGCAAATCAAGTTTCAGCACATGCGTTGGATGGCAACCGACTCCTACCCCCCCATCCGTCTCGAAGTTGCATTCCCGGCATCGTACGTCTTTAACCTGGCCGCGGGGGTACGATGTTCAGTTTGTAATGTTACTGATGTTGTTGGTGCCTCATCGAACTTGTGCTTTCAGGATTTGAACAAATCACACACCAGACCCAAACATTTTTTCTGGTCGCATGCAGGGTATTGGGGGTCGGGTGTTCTGATTGAGCATGTCTCACTTGTGCGGTTTATAGACGCCGCACATATCTGTGGGCTCCCAGAGGTATATGTATTATCCTTGACCGATAATGAGGGGGCCCACACAATGTATCCCTTTGACCCAACAACGAGAAGGGTTTGACCATGATGGTTTCCTATTGCTATGTGTGCCATGTTAGACCAAATAAAGTTTGAGCGCATGAGTTGGACGACCCCCCCCCCCCCGCCGCCGCCTCGAAGTTGGGAAATCGACATTGTATGCATTGAACCAGTCTTGGGGTCGGGTACGGTGTTTGGTTTGTAATATAGTTGCTGGCCCATCGAAGTTGAGTATTCGGGATTTAAACACATCACACACCACCGTACCCATACATATTTTTGGGCCGCATGCAGTGTATACTGGGTCTTCTGATCGACCACATCTCCCTTGTGCGGTTTTTTGTGATGACACGAATATTTGTGGGCTCCCCGAGTGTATATATATCATACCTGTGATGGATAACGAGGGGTATGTGTTGGCCATGAATGGATTCCTCCTAGTTCGTGTTAGGGTCGGTCACCGTCACATGTCGTTCAACCAAACCTTGAGCTCATGCATTGTCAGGATTCCCTCCCAGATGCTCGGATTGCTAGGTTCGACCTACACCATACCCTACGTATCTCCTCCTTAACTACCTGGCCTTCATGGTTGTTGTCTGCATCGAGAGTTAGGAACCACATCTAAATTGTACATTATTCTATATTGAAAACACAAATCACCCCTTCCAACGTACATCATTTTGGGCCCCATGCAAGAGGTGCTCATTTTGCACTCCCTCTCGTGCGATTTTTTATGATGGTTCAATCTATTGGACCAGGCAGTTTATCGACAACAATAGTTGTCATTTGACCAAACAATATATTCACTGGTCCGTCTTATGGTAGGTCATGGATACATGCATGTATGACCAAAGTATCATTACGTGCATCCGCCCCGCTAACATGAAGTGGGAGGTGGGTCAAGCACCCTAGCTAGCTACGACATTATGTCATTATAGATATATCCAATGGTGCTTACGAGTTTGTGAGGCAGGTGCCACCAAAGTTGTGCATTGTGTATTTAAAGTTTTAAACATCACACCCTATATTCCTACCTATATTTGGCCACTTACAGGTGGTTCTTAAATCTGGCCCCTCTCATCGATCTTCGATGACGCGCCCAACCATGGGCCTGCGCGGTCAAAGTTGTGCATTGGAATTTTGAACATCACATACCACCCTTTTCACTCATATATATTTGGGCCACATGCTGGTGTGGCTGTCTTCTGACTCTCTCTAACTCTTTTTTGCTGCAAAGACTCTGATGACGCTCAACAGACACGGGTATAATGTATGAACCATGTGCGATGCAAATGTGCTATGAATCACCACGACTACGCAAGCATGAGCAAAGGTGGAGGTACTGGCTCAACCATGTGCGACGCAAGTGCACTGTAAACTGACCACAACTGCGCAAGAGTGAGCAAAGGTGGAGGTACTAGCTTAATCGTGTGTGATGCAAGTGCGCTGTAAAATCACCACCTGTGCAAGCTAAAGGTGGGTAGTTTATTTAGATCGAATTCCACGTCTGCGTCTGAAAATTGGGACGAACCGTGTGGGATAGACCAGCTAGCTAGAAATCTAAAAAAAAACTACCCGCCTTGAGCGTTGCAAAACTTGGCGGTTCCACCACTTTTCCTTATTATCATACACACATATTCTTATTGGACCGTGCGCAATCTTGGGTACTCCCGCCCCGCATCAATTCCTTTACCCAAATTTTAGTAGCTGCCATACTTCAACCGTCGCCAACACTCCTCCAACACCGACCTTATAGTAAAATTGCAGGAGCCGAGGCATTTGAACCATCACCCTCCCTCGTCCACCACCATCTCCACCCACCATTACTAAAAAATTTAGTGGCAGGCGTATCCTCAAACACCACCCCCCTCCACAGTCCCCCACCCGCCCCCTCCCACCCCCCTCGAACCCTAGCTTGCTGCCGCTGCCAACCCCTATCGGTCTGCCCGTTCCTCCTAGCTTAGATAATAAAGTTCAAGTTACCCAGCGACTCCCATACTGTCGCCGCACTCCCCTGAGTTTTTAGATGAGGCATGTGGTGTCCCTCCCCGCCAGATCCACATCCCCTGCTCCAGAATGTCGCAGCCTAAGCTCGACCACGTATCCCGGGCAGCCTGACAAGCGTTCAGCCCAGAAGAGGTTTATCATAGCCTCTCTAGCAAACATCATCAAGGTGGCCACCGTTCACCCCGACCCGTCGATCCCGGAGCAACACGTCATCGCGGAAGCCGGCGAAGACGTTGACCATGTTGCATGCCAAAGGCTTCATGTTAGCGGGCTAGCGTATTATTGTCTCTCGGGAAAGCTGGCTACGACATCAAGCTCGTCGACAACGACGGCTTCACGCGGGCCATGTCATAGTTTAAGTGGTCCATCCCCAACACCTCTGGTTCAACCACCGTCAATCTCTTCGACAACCCTGCCGCTGATTTCCTCCGCCACATGGTCAAGGATTTGCGATCCTTGTATGCCATCGAGCCCATTTTGTCATTTCTGAAGGACGCGTTCTACGACGGCGGCTTGGGATCCTCAATTGTCAAGTTAGTTCTCATTGACCACGACCACGAGGAGGGCACCCACAAAGGTTCTTCCAAGGTGAAACAGACCATCTGTGACATCAGAGAGCACACCATGGGTCTGTGCTCTTCCAACTGGAAGGATCCCGTCCATGACATGTGAGGCAACATCCTATCAACAAATCTTACCCTTTCTAGCTTGCGAACCCGTACCATTTGTTGTAGTAGCATTTGTCGTGCGGTGTTTTAACTGTGTCATGTTTAATTATTTCAGTTATGCAAAAATGTATTGTTCAATAGGGCTATGTGATGTTTAAGTATGAATATTGTCCACTTCAGTTTCATGAACGGCTATATTTGGTTGTTTATAGTGAGTAGATGCCTTGTTTATCTGTATTTCATTGTTAGGTTGGTTGAATTGAACATTTTTCTAGTTATCAAGCAGATGCCTTGTTTATATGTATTTGGTTCTTAGGTTGGTTGAAGTGAGCATTTGTCTAGTTATCAAGCAGATGCCTTGTTTATCTGTATTTGGTTCTTAGATTGTTTGCAGTTAGCATTTGTCCAGTCTTCAAGTAGATGCCTTGTTTATCTATATTTACTTGTTAGGTTGGTTGAAGTGAGCATTTGTCTAGTTTTCAACATATGCCATGTTTATCCGTATTTGCTTGTTAGGTTGGTTGCAGTGAGACTCTCTCCATTTTTCAATGGCTATTTGGTTGTTATACTTATCATTTATGCCTTGTTTATTTTAGTTATTCAGAATGTGATGTTCATTATGTGCAAGTCAGAACTGTGCTGCTCGACTACATCAATACCAGTTTGAACGGCTATATTTGGTTCCAGTTATGCCTGGTGTAGTTAACACATGCCCTTTATTTCAGTTTTACACATTTATCCAGTGTGATGTTTAAGAATTACCTACGTTTTATTCATTTTCAACAATACCAGTTTGTATTGCAATATTTGATGGTTGTTAAGCCTATTGTCTGTAACATTGCCTTCCATTGTATATCTGCTTTAACTCCATGCCGAAACCAACACATTCAAGCTATCATTTGGAGATGATGTTGTTTACCTTTGCTATATTTGTTTGATGTTAAGGTTGTTGTACTTATCATCCCTTTCCACTACTTATGCAGGACAACAACAGGAGTGGCCACCAATTTCCGCCGAGGTTAGTTTCATCCCTCGGCTTGTACTCCCCCCGTCGTTCCATAATGCAGTGCATATAAATCCAGGCTTGGACACTTGTTAGCTTCTAATATTGACTTGTTGCTTGTAGGTACATACACTACTGCAGGATGCTACTAACGTGACACTACGATCAGAGACCCTTCGACGAAACTGTGTGCGATACATTAATCACAAATGTTGATGTAAAAAACCTGTCAAAAAAGGTGCAAAACATTTGCGATGGCGGATACATCAAACACGGTTCAGATTTTAGTTGCGTGTGCAATGCTAGGCATACGGTTGAGTTTAATGAACTGTTTGCGATGAGGCAGAACAAAAGAAACGGGTAGCCAGATGAAGGCGTGTGCGATATACGCCATATAGTTCACTCGGATGAATTGTTTGTGATTAGGCAACACAAAAGAAACGGTCAACCATATCAAGGTGTGTGCGATATACGGCATATGGTTCACTTGGATGAACTATCTACTTTGAGCCAAGAGAACATAAATGGTTCAATTTAACAAGATGTGTGTGATACACGGCAAACATGTCTGTAATCAGAAATGTGTGCGAAGACCTATAATAAGACAGACGATTGCTGCTAATAAGCCACGTGTGTTGTGGGCAAACGCTTGGTGGTAGACAATTGTCAGTGATTGATGAAATCATCACCGACGGGTTCCCTAGTATGGTCCGTGTGCGATGTCATTGCACACAGAACAACAACATATGTACTTATAACTTATAAGGACTTGATTCGATAAATAGATTGAACATCCAATTACATATGTGGATAGTACACACATGACCTTTTGCACACACCAAAGTATGTTCCAAAATGCCTAGAAAACTCAATTAGTGTATAAAATGGCAAAACGAACCATGAATAATTTCATGTTTTTAGGACGACGCTACTATAGTTGCATGTTGCCTCTGTAAAATAAATCAAGGCGGGAAGAGACAGCGTATGTCGTTTCACACACATATGTGACAAGGTCCCTCTCGGAACCATGAGCCTTTTTGAGAGAAGCTCCGGTTTGTAAGAAGTTTGTACCAAAACTTGTCCCAAATTGGACTAATTGTTTACCATAGCATGTTCATGCTATGTCGTAACACCATGCCAAGTTTCATGATTTTGAGGTTAGTTTTCGATTTATAGTGATTTTAAAACCAGGTTTCTCGATGTTTACTATCGAGTCGACACCGCCCTAGATAGGCTTTTTCCTCGTGGGTCCCAAATGAGAAATCCAAATCTGTCACTACCATGCTACTTTTCTTATTAAGAATTACAGCCTATTTGGTGTGCTAGCTGAAAATAAGTTTGTGGGTGCTGGTGGGCGCTAAGAACTTGCGGTTTTGTAATGAACAAAGATCTCAAGAATCCCGCGAGAGTGAGGTTCTTTCCCTATGTTGTGAATTCTTATAATATTTATGTCTTAATTAAAGAAATGGAAAGCCATTGGCCCGGTATGAAAGAAAATCTGGGTCAAAGCCGAGTTGAAAAGGGCAACAATATCTAACTCCAGCTTACAAATAGTACAAAATCACGACGATTAATTGCTCATCAGGTTTAGACAAAATCTAGATTGAACAATACAATGACATCTAACTCAACCAAAGTTTTCGACAGTCACAATAAAATGGATTGGTCTGATCCATAAAACCAAGATCCCGGGCCAGAAATTCTACTGGTCAATGATGACAATCTGTTGTAAATAGAAGCCGAGCATGATCAGAAGCCCTTAGGTCCTCCTGGAACTTCTTTTTATGTTGTTCAACACTTGTAGCCATAAGAAATTTCTTGTCGAAAAACTTAATCCTCACGGACAATAGTGCCCTCGCATTCAACATGAAGAATGTGACAAAGCTAGTGTTTGCATTGTTGGTTGCATATCCTTCCAGCGTTACTGTCTTCAAACGAATGTCATGAGATCTGAGAAAATCCCAATGCTTCTTGAACCATTGATTGGTTGTACTTTTTTCTCCTTGTGTTAGTGCCTAAATAGAGATGAAGATTGAAAACACTTAATGTCTAAAAAGATTATGTTGAAAGAGTGATAGCTGAACGATTAATTATAGTACATTATATACGAGCTTTCAATGTGCGTCAAATCATCACCTTTATATACAAATTCTCCAGACATGGAAAGCATTGCAGCAAGCCAATAATCATGTTCAGATCAAAACACCACATACTGATATGTAAGGTCTTGACAGAATCCACCACCACTGATAGGATAGACACTTCATTGAGCATAGAACACAATATTAGTACCAAAAGTGTACTCCAAGATGATACTTATGCGCACGAATGAAAAAAGTAGATTACAAATGTTTACGTGAATAATATACAGTACCTCAATAGGTGTGGAGCCAAACACCATCTTGAACCATCTAAAAGGATCACGAATTGCACCCAAGGTCTCCAGTTTAGGCGCAGAGACTATAGTTATTTGCGGAGGTACTATAATAGAATCAAGGAGCAACCTTTGAAGTGAAGGGGCATCTTCGATGATGAGATCATGTCGAAAAAACAAGTTCCCATGCTACAAGGTGGGCCGACTTTATTTTGAGACAACAGATACAAATTTCTATTCCAAAAACAAGCAGCAAGCACTCCAGGGCATGATACTCTCCAACGTATTGACTTTTTCTGACGCTTTTCCTCTTGTTTTGGACTCTAATTTGCATGATTTGAATGAAACTAACCCCGGACTGACGCTATTTTCAGCAGAACTACCATGGTGTTGTTTTTGTGCAGAAATAAATTTTCTCGGAATGGAAGGAAACTTTGCGAGGATTTTTTATATCAATAATAAGAATTTCTAGAGCCAAGACCTGCAGGAGAGGGGCACATGGGTGGGAACAACCCAACAAGGTGCTCACCCCTCTCCTGGCGTGCCCAGGTGGGTTGTCCCCACCTGGTGGCCCCACAGACGACCCCCTGATACAATAAAATCACATATTTCTAGAAAAAATCAAGGAGAAAGAATTATCATGATCCACGAGACGGAGCCGCCGCCAATCCCTGTTCTTCCTCGGGAGGGCAGATCTAGACTCCGTTTGGGGCTCCGGGGAGGGGGATCTTCGTTCTTCGTCATCACCAACCCATATCCATCGCCAATTCCGTGATGCTCCCCACCAGGAGCGAGTAATCCTTCGTAGGCTTGCTGGTCGGTGAGGAGTTGGATGAGATTCATCATGTAATCGAGATAGTTTTGTTAGGGCCTGATCCCTAGTATCCACTATGTTCTTAGATTGATGTTGCTATGACTTTTCTATGCTTAATGCTTGTCACGTTGGGCCCGGGTGCCATGAACTCAGATCTGAGTCGTTTATGAATTCATCATTATATCCATGTTTTAGATCCGATCTTGCAAGTTATAGTCACCTACTATGGTTATGATCCAACAACCCTGGAGTGACAACAACCAGGCCCACTCTCGGTGATGACCGTAGAGGAGTTCATGTATTCACAATGTGTTAATGCTTTGTTCTAGTTCCCTATTAAAAGGAGGCCTTAATATCCCTTAGTTTCCAATATGGACCCCGCTGCCACAGGAGGGTAGGACAAAAGATGTCATGCAAGTTCTTTTAATAAAGCACGCATGACTATTTACAGAATACATGCCTACATTATATTGATGAACTGGAGCTAGTGACGTATCGCCCTAGGTTATAACTGTCACATGATGAATATCATCCAACAAGTCACCGACCCAATGCCTATGAATTTATCATATATTTGGTAAGTTACTGCTATTGCTACTGCTATCGTTACTGCTATAATAACACTGCTATCACTGTTACTGTTACCGTTGCTGTTTTCACTACTATCAAACTACTTTGCTACTGATCACTTCACTGCAAATAATTAATCTCCAGGTGTGGTTGAATTGACAAATCAGCTGCTAATACCTTCAAATATTCTTTGGCTCCCCTTGTGTCGAATCTATAAATTTGGGTTAAATACTTACCCTCGAAAACTGTTGTGATCCCCTATACTAGTGGGTTATCAAGATCTTTTTCTGGCGCTATTGCCAGGGAGCATAGCTATATTTGTTGAGTCACTTGGGATTATTATCAATTTATCACTATGAAGAATCTGAAGGATGCTAAGACTAAGATATTTCCCTCAAAGACGAGGGGAGGTAAGGAACTGCCATCTAGTTCTGCTTTAGATTCACCTTCTGTTATGAGTAAACTTGCAACACCACCACATGCTATTAATTTTGATATGTCGCAAGTTATTGATGATGCTACTTCTACTATGAATGATGCTTATGATGATGTGCCACTTGGTGAATTTCTTGATGAACAAATTGCTAGAGTAATACAACATGATGTTGTTGAATCTGATGATGAGCTTGAAACTGAAACTCCTGAAACACTTTCTAGAGCTAGCCCTCCTAGATATGAATTGCCTAAGGTACCGGAAGGCTATGTTATGAGTGAAGAGGCAACTAGAGATATTCTTGCTTGTAAGGATAGAGATGACCTAGAGAAATTATTACACAAGTATAAAGAAAAATCTCTGAATGCGAGCAGGAAATGTGATCCTGAGTTTGCTACTTCACCTATTGTTATTGCTGATAAGGATTATGAAGTCTCTGTTGACCCAGAGTTAATTACTTTGGTTGAATCTGATCCTTTCCATGGTTATGAAACTGAAACTGTTGTGGCACATCTTACTAAGTTGGATGATATAGCCACTCGTTTTACTCATGATGAGAAAACTCGATACTACTTTATTCTCAAATTATTTCCTTTCTCATTAAAGGGTGATGCTAAAGCTTGGTACAATACTCTTACTCCTGGTTGTGTGTGTAGTCCCCAGGATATGATTTACTACTTCTCTGAAAAATATTTTCCTGCTCATAAGAAACAAGCTACCTTACATGAAATATTTAACTTTGTTCAAACTAAAGAAGAGAGTCTCCCGCAAGCTTGGGGGAGGCTTTGCCAGCTACTTAATGCTTTGCCCAATCATCCTCTTAAGAAAAATGAAATACTTAATATCTTCTATAATGGACTAACCGATGCTTCTAGGGACTTCCTAGATAGTTGTGCTGGTTGTGTTTTCAGGGAACGAACTATTGCTCAAGCTTAGGAATTATTGAATAACATATTGATAAATTATGATGATTGGGCTACTCCTGAACCACCGCCTAAACCCACTCCAAAGAAGAGGGGTATCTTATATCTCAGTCCTGAAGATATGCAAGAGGCAAAGAAATCTATGAAAGAAAAAGGTATTAAAGTGGAGGATGTTAAAAATCTACCACCTATTGAAGAAATACATGGGCTTGAAGCACCACCACCACCTAAGGTGGTAGAGGTAAAATCTTTAATGAAATTCAATGATAGTGATGATCCTCATAATAAACATCCTAGTCAATGCCTTTATGAGTTTGATAATTACCTTAGAAAGCAAGATCACTTCAATGCAAATGTTATGAAACAATTGAAATACAACTCTGATATGATTGCTTGCTTAAGTGAATTGTTACTTAGAATCTCAAATGGTGTTAGGAGTGTTGCAAAACATGTTTCTATGGTTCAAACCCAGTTAGAACAAGTTGCTAAATCACACAGAGAATTACTTGATGAAATGAATCATAATATACATGACTTTGCTATTAGACTTGCAACTAGCGGAGGTAAAATGACTCAGGAACCACTTTATCCTGAGGGACACCCAAAAAGAATTGAATAAAATTCGCAAAGAAATAACACTATTGCACCTAGTCCTTCTAAAAAGAAAAAGAAAAAGGAAAATGATAAGACTTTGCATGCTTCTAGTGAACCTGAAATAAACAAACCTCCTGATAATGAAAATGAAACTTCTATCTCTGATGCTGAAACTCAATCTGGTAATGAACATCCACCCAGTGATAATGAAAAAGACAATGATGAGGTTCATGAATACACTCAACCAAATAATGATAAGGAACCAGATAATGATGTTGAGAGAGAACCACTTGTTGATCTTGATAACCCACAACCTAAGAATAAAAGATATGATAAAAGAGACTTTGTTGCTAGAAAACACGGTAAAGAAAGAGAACCATGGGTTCAAAAACCTATGCCTTTCCACCGAAGTCAACTAAAAAGAAATATGATGAAGAATTTGAACGCTTTGCTGAAATGCTGAGGCCAGTCTTTTTGCGTACTCGCTTGACTAACATCCTTGAAATGCCTCCTTATGCAAAGTATATGAAAGACATGATAACAAATAAGAGGAAAATACTGGAAGCTGAAATCTCTACTATGCTTGCTAACTATAATTTTAAATATGGAGTACCTAAAAAACTTGGAGATCCAGGTATACCAACTATACCTCGCTCTATCAAAAAGAATTATGTGAAAACTACTTTGTGTGATTTAGGAGCTGGTGTTAGTGTTATGCATTTCTCTTTATATAAAAGACTTGACTTGAATAAACTCACACCTACTTAAATATCTGTGCAAATGGCTGATAAATCAACTGCCATACCTATCGGTATCTGTGAGGATGTGCCCGTTGTTGTTGCTAATGTTACTATGTTGACTGACTTTGTTATACTTGAGATGCCCGAGGACGACAACATGTCGACTATCCTTGGTAGACCCTTCTTGAATAATGCATGGGCTGTTATTGATTGCAATAAAAGCAAGGTCACTTTTCATATTAATGGTAATGAGCATACGATGCACTTTCTGAAGAAACAAATCCAAGTGAATGGTATTAATGTTATTAAAAAATCTCTAACAATCACTATTGGGAGTTTTCAAATACCTCTACCTACTTTCAAAAAGAAATATGAAATGCTTATTGTTGGGGAAATGCATATCCCCATTGAGGTAACTTAGTGATTTACAAAAGTTCTTCGGTTTCATGCTAATCAAAAGTGGTTGTTAATAAGACCTGATCAACCTTATTAATGAATCATTTTTGAACGGTTTGAAGTTGATGAATTTAGTAAGCACTACCTTGTGTCCCTACTTTTTGTTTCCTACTTGTATTAGTTAAATAAAATAAAATGTCATGTTTTGTCTGTTTTCTGAATTTCCCGTGCAATATAAAATGATCCAAAAATAAAAGTTCTCAGAATGCTCTGGAAACCTGATACGGATTTTTTCTGAATATTTATGAATTTTTGGTGCAAATAATACCAGAGGGAGGTGCACTTGGTGGGCACAACCCACCTGGGCGCCCCAGGACCCCCAGGCGCGCCCTGGTGGGTTGTGGTCCCCACGTGGGCCCCTTCAATTATCTCTTTATCCCACATCATCACTTACCTTCAGAAAAAAAATCACCACTTCTCTCTATCCCATGTTCTTGAGCTCAAACCCGCGAATTTCGATCATTTAGATCGAAGCTCCGTTTCTGAAACTGTTTCAGGGGATTGTTGCTTGGTATGTGACTCCACCATTTGTCGAATTAGTTTTTGTTTTAGTGGTTTATACTTTGAATAATTAGCTACTCTTGGTGCTTTTGTAGATGAACTTGCATGTTGAATTCTTAGTGTTCTAAGTAGTTTGAATGCTTGCTATGGCCTCTATGTATCCCTAGGAGTAGTTGCTATCAATCTTGTGAAGTTTTGTTGACAAATTTTTGTCACCACAAAAATTTTATTTTCAGAAAATTGTACGCGTACATGAATATCTTCAGGAAGTTTGGCTTGAGGAAGAACTTTGAGGGTGTTATTGGGGAGTCTTCTGACAGTGCTCTCCACCCTCAGAGGTTGGCGGAAGTACAGCCGTGCGAATGGCCGCACACACCATTCCTACAAGAGGATGGAATTTTTGAGGAGTTCATGCAATATATTGCTGATGCCAGCCTCACCAACTTCATTACAAATGAGTGTGATCAGCACCAAATCCCACAAACATCTTTGTTCAAAGTTTTACTTTCCTGCCTAGGAATAATCCTCCTGAAGTGAGCTTTGATTTATATGCTGAAAACCATCAGATACCACTTATTGAATTTTGTAACATATGCATGATCCCTTCTGATAGGAGCTTGGCTGAGCCTAGGCCGGCCGAGTTTGAGGCCTTGTATCGCACTTTGACGGTGGGGAATGAGAGACGAGTGTCAGCCATTACTGTCGCTGGCTTACATTTTCTTGTTGTTCGTTACTTTGCACTTTTCATTGCAAAATGCTTGCTGGGTAGGGAGAAGGTGGGTGCACTTAGTTCACCAGACCTTGCTGTTTTACGTCGTGCATTAGAGAGCGACAACACTTATAGCTTGGGAGCTATTGTGGCTCGTCGCCTCCATCTTAATGAGTCTCAGGGCAAAATGCATGGTGGGATTTATGCTACTCGTTTGGCGGCTCACTTCGAGGTTGAGATACACCCTCATGATTACCCTCTGACCACAATTTACCTTGACCGTGCAGCCATGGATCACCACCATTTTACTGATGACAGATCTCCTAACGTCCCTATTCTCTATAACCTGGTTTTTAGTGTAAACACTCGTGATATTATTCCATTGTCTGCTCCTGCTTTGTTTGATCCTGTTGCCAGGGGCGGATACAGGATTATTCCTGCACACATCATTGCCTACTGGAATGCTCAGGTTGTTGCGGAGGCAGCACGGGAGGAGACTCAGCAGTGGGATGAGTGGATGCCCGCTCCTCGGCACCCCTACTACCCTCCATGCTACTGATCGACTACCAAGTTAGGCCAAAAGCCTAAGCTTTGGGGAGTTGGTGTTCCCACCGACATTATATTCATGTCCACATACTTCATTTGTCAGTGTTCACACTTTTTCATTGTATTATCCATGCTTAGATTTATTTTCTTGCTTTCTTCTTGTGTGTTTGATTTTTTTTAGAAAAACCAAAACACGGGTTGTAGTAATTTACTTTCTATGCATGCTTAGTAGTAGTACTAACAAGAAAATCCAAAAAGATTTCCTTGTTCTTCTTTTGCTTGTCCGGAGCTTTCCCGTGTAAATAGTTTTTCTCGTTTTTGCTTTCCCCTTTTACTTGCCCGTTCTAGAAAACCAAAACCTCCAAAAATATTTCAGTGTGTTCATCTAAATTTCTTTTCCTTTTATTCGAGTCTTACCAAGGAGAAGACCACGATTAAAATGTTGAGTGGCTCTCATATGAATAATTGTTGAACTAATAAGAGCACATTTTACCATGTCTTCTCTTATTGAATACAATGTTTGCAGATTCCAGCTTAGTCCATGGCACTCTTGCACTATTATTATTTTCATATCATTCGGTCGTGCAAGTGAAAGGCAATAATGATGACATCTGATGAACTGGCCGTGGTAGGGAGAAACTGGAATGAACTCGACTTGTTCTATTTTTGTAAATATGTTTAACCTAGTATCCATGATTCAGCCCATTATGATTAAACATGTTTGCAATGACAATTAGAGATTATAGTTTCTCATGCCATGCATAAGTAGCTGAGAGTTGATAATGATTTATCTTGGATATCAACATAGCATTAAAATGATTGTGATGTAGTATGATGATATGGTATCCTCCTCTGAATGTTCGAGTGGCTTGACTTGGCACATGTTCATGCATGTAGTTGAATCAAAACCAACATAGCCTCTATGATATTTATGTTCATGGTGTTCATATCCTACTCATGCTAGTGTCCAATGTTACTTATGCATAATGCATGGTTATGATCGTTGTTGCTCTCTAGCTGGCCGCTTCTCAATCTTAATTGCTAGCCTTTGCCTGTACTAAGTGGGAACTCTACTTGTACGTCAAAAACCTTGAACTCAAAGTTATTCCAGATGATTCCACCATACCTACCTATATCAGGTATTACCCTGCCATCCTAAGTAAATTTGCATGTGCCACCTCTAAAAACTTCTAAAAATTATCCTTTTTGTGTGCTTGGATCATTTGTGGAATGACAGGAGGTGGTTGGTATCTTCCACGCTAAGCGGGTTATTCTTAGGTCGAGTGTTTATTCACTCACCATCGCACGAGAAAATGGGCGTAGGGATGCCCAGTCCCAAACTGCAAACATGAAAAAGAGTTCATCTTTGAAATAATTAAACAAAAACTCCCAATGGAGTCAAAACCTTTACATTTCCGCTTGGGAACCTCCACTAGCGTGCTTAGCATGGAAGATGTTGATAACTGATGGTCGTGAAGTGAATAAGAAGGGTGCATGTCTCAAAATATCATTTATCTCTGTTTTAAAAATTGAGCTCTGGCACCTCTGCAAATCAGTGTTTCCCTTTGCGAAGGGACTACCTATTTACTTTTAAGTTGTGTCACCACCTTCTAAAACAAGCGCCAGAAACTGAGTAGAGCACAGCTGTCATGATTTATGCATTATGTGTAGCTAATGTTGGGTGCATCATGTCTGGATCTTTTCTACCATGAATTACAATGTTTACTCGCTGCTTGAACTTTGGAGGTGCTCTACATTTATGTTTTGCGATCTCAGAAAGGGCTAGCGAGATACCACTATTGTCATATTATATCATGGTTGTTTGGACAACGTGTTGCTATTTGAGATATTTTATTATTGCTCGCTAGCTGATTATGTCATTGATATGAGTCATTATAATCTTTAAATGTTATTGTTGACATGGTTAGTTATAATGTTGGCTGAAAACCTGGGTGCTGTTTAAGCTTATTTATGCAAACAAGAGCAAAAGAGTTCGTAATTTTTTTTCTTTCTCACTTTAAGTTTATCAACTGAATTGCTTGAGCACAAGCAAAGGTTTAAGCTTGGGGGAGTTGATACGTCTCCAGCGTATCGACTTTTTCTCACGCTTTTCCTCTTATTTTGGACTCTAATTTGCATGATTTGAATGAAACTAACCCCGAACTGATGTTGTTTTCAGCAGAACTACCATGGTGTTGTCTTTGTGCATAAATAAAAGTTCTCAGAATGGAAGGAAACTTTGCGAGGATTTTTTTATAACAATAATAAGAATTTCTAGAGCCAAGACCTGCAGGAGAGGGGCACCTGGGTGAGCACAATCCACCCGGGAGCGCCCCCCTCTCCTGGCGCACCCAGGTTGGTTGTCCCCACCTGGTGGCCCTGCAGACGACCCCCCTGGTACTATAAAATCACATATTTCTAGAAAAAAATATCAGGGAGAAAGAATTATCGCGATCCACGAGACGGAGCCGCCGCTAAGCCCTGTTCTTCCTCGGGAGGGCTGATCTGGAGTCCGTTTGGGGCTTTGGAGAGGGGGATCTTTGTTCTTCGTCATCACAAACCCATCTCCATCTCTAGTTCCATGATGCTCCCCACCGGGAATGAGTAATTCCTTTGTAGGCTCGCAGGTCGGTGAGGAATGGGATGAGATTCATCATGTAATCGAGTTAGTTTTGTTAGGGCCTAATCCCTAGTATCCACTATGTTCTTAGATTGATGTTGCTATGACTTTGCTATGCTTAATGCTTGTCACTTTGGGCCCGGGTGCCATGAACTCAGATCTGAACCGTTTATGAATTCATCATTATATCCATGTTCTAGATCCGATCTTGCAAGTTATAGTCACCTACTACGGTTATGATCCGATGACCCCAGAGTGACAACAACCGGGCCCACTCTTGGTGATGACCGTAGTTTGAGGAGTTCATGTATTCACTATGTGTTAATGCTCTGTTCCGGTTCTCTATTAAAAGGAGGCCTTAATATCCCTTAGTATCCAATATGGACCCCGCTGCCACGGGAGGGTAGGACAAAAGATGTCATTTAAGTTCTTTTAATAAAGCACGCATGACTATTTACGGAATACATGCCTACATTATATCGATGAACTGGAGCTAGTGCCTTATCGCCCTAGGTTATAACTGTCACAATATCATCCAACAAGTCACCGATCCAATGCCTATGAATTTATCATATATTGTTCTTGCTAAGTTACTGCTATTGCTACTTCTATCGTTACTGCTATAATACCACTGATATCACTGTTACTGTTACCATTGCTGTTGTCACTACTAACAAACTACTTTGCTACTGATCACTTTGTTGCAGATAATTAATCTCCAGGTGTGGTTGAATTGACAAATTAGGTGCTAATACCTTCAAATATTCTTTGGCTCCCCTTGTGTCGAATCTATAAATTTGGGTTAAATACTTACCCTCCAAAACTGTTGCGATCCCCTATACTTGTGGGTTATCAGGGCAGGGCAGCTAGAGTGGATGATACTGTGCAGTGCGGCCTCCGACAAATCAACCACCACAAGCGCAAGTTTTTTAGCAGTGGGAGTTGAAGCATTTGTACCAAATTGTCTGCTAGATGGCACCAGGCAAAGGTGGCAGTGTGGAGAGAGGAGGAAAACCACGAGATGGACGTCGGTGGTGAGGGCACAGATACATCGGTTTGTGGTATGTTACATACATAGTCATGGTAGAACTCAAGCTGCTGGAGTTTATCGAATTGACGGGGTGTCATCTAGGTGGCCACCGTGCAGGGTATATCTAGCAGGTAGCATGTCGGGATGCAGATGCATTGAATAGAGCCCTGAAGGGAGGAGTTGATGGCTTCGAGGAGTTCAGAATCATCATTGACAGATAGCTGACGACATTCGAGATTAAGAGGCGCGGCGTGCCATAGAGTGCGCCACCGAGATGCAAGGACTTGTGTGCGGCAGCCATCCTTGGTGCGGAGAAGGGAGATTATCTCCCCAAGGATGTCATCCGGGAGATCGGTAATGCGGTCCGCCGGAGATTCTACTGCTTCCTCACGTCCAGGGGGTGTGACCGCTTCTATCCGCCCAGCCGGGTCCAAGATCTACATCCGGCGGTGATGCTGGCTGGAGACTCATCTGTGTCCATACCAACCTGAAAGAAAAAATAGCAGAAATGCTCATGTAGGACCTTTAAAATCAATCCTCAAGATCTGGAAGAAAAAGGCACAAACATATATGTAGGACACAAGATCTAGCCAAGAATTATTAGCACGCAAGCTAACCCTAGTCGGATTATTAGCAAACATCATTTGTAGAGAACAAACAATTAATCACAAACTCTATACGGATAACATTCAACCAATCAATACACTACGTGCATCTAACGGATCTTAATTACTCTGATTTCCTGGACTCAGAGAACATAACCATAGGATTTGTATTCCAAAAAAATTATAGGGGGGGGGAGTAACCAGAGAAAACACATGATATGTTTACCACACAAATGGGTATATAGATGACTAACCGGTTTTCTGTCGGAGTCGCGGTCGTTGCCGGAGTTGTTGTTGAACTCCGGCTCCTGCTGGGGGCATGACGGCATCGACGAAGTCAAGATCGTGTTGCTGCTTACGCGAGACCTCATCGGCGGTGACAGAAACCTCTATGCCCAGCTTCACGCGTTGCGCGGGTGCTTCACACCATCCCCGGCGTCGCCACTCCCTCCGATGATGCGCTTTGGCGGCATCCTCATACACTCCAGAGTCCAGACGTTGGTGACCACAGTGGACCGGGGGTGCGGCCTCCTATTATGGCTGGCGGCTCGGGCGCGCAATTAATACGGACCAATGGGAGCAAGGCGGGCGGCGGTCAAAGGTTGTCTCACCTCCTGGTGAGGCTGCGCGGCGGACTTCTGCCATTCCTACCATCATTTCACACAGCTACTCGCACGCCTCCCGTAAACACGCACACCTGCATGCATGACTCTCGGTATGCCTACGCGGCGGACTGCTCGCATGCATCCCGTCTACTCACGGCTACTCGCACAGCACACGGGGAGTGTGGCAGCACATTGTTTTTGGTTTATTGATGATTCATTCTGTTGCTTTACTGCTTAGCCGAAGCATGGCACGGTCTAACGCACAAGGTGTGAATAAATAATCTTTTTGAGATATTGGTTGCCAGTTTTTAAAAATCTCCCATTTGTAAGAAGATTATATCAAAACAGGTCTCAAATTTGACGAAAAAATACAATATCACAGTCTACTGGTGTCCATATATGACACCATGATAAGTTTCATGAATTTCAACTAAGTTTTGGATTTACTGATTTTAAAAATCTATATTCTCAATGTTTTGAAATCTCTTGCACAGGGAAACATGCACCCAGGGACACCTATGATTTTGCAAACCATTTTGGTGAACATGTACCTCAAATTTGATTTTTGCATATTATCCCTAGGAAATCAATCAATGTATAAAAACGGTCGAATGATGTCTGTTTTTTTAAATTTTAACATGACACTCCGCCTTTGGTCACATGTTCACTGCAGAAAAAGTTTGACATGCCTCAGAGTGGTTGTGGTGGTGCGGGACGTGTGTGTCTGTGTGGGGTCCGGCAGTACACTACGAGTGGTGAACCTCCGTGTGAGATTATTGATCATTTTGTGAGTCATATATGCCACATCAAAGTCGTGAATTGGTTATTTAAATCATTACACAACCCTTTCATACATACATGTTCAGGCCACATGGATGTATTGGTGGTCCTCTTGGACACTCTCCCTCGTGCGGTTATTAGCGACGTGCCCATTCATTAGCCTGCAAAGGTTTTAAGTTCCCATCTACAACGAGAGGCATTTGACCAAAAACTGGATTCATCTTGTCATGTGTGTGTGGATCATGGTGAGATTCCATATCAAAGTTCGAGCATGTGCGTACACACCCTCCCACCGGCTTGAAGTGAGGGGGCTACGCATCATGGTGTAGTGCGTTCCCAGTTTGCGAAGCATGTGCCACGTCAAAGTTGTGCATTGGGTATTCAAACATCACATTACACATGGGCACATGCACGCGGTGGTTTTGTCCTATGACACTCACTCGCATGTGCCTCTCTCTGTGGGCCCACGAGGTCGACGTCGACTAGTTGAACGTACAACGAGAGAGAGGTTAATTTTACCAACAAGGATGGTTCTTTTTTGGTTTGTGCTACGTATATGCATGGTAGGAGTACGTACATGTCAAAGAGGGCGCAACATGAATATTCTATATATATGTATGTCATAACCTTGCTCCATGTGGGGACTTTTCGGTTCTTGAGGCAGGTGCCACATCAAAGTTGTACATTATATTGGTCTTCAAACATCATGCGATACCATGCAGGCGGTGGTTGCCCTATAGGAACTCACTCACGTGTGGCGCTTCCATCCGTGGGCAAGCGAGGTTGTCCTCAATCACTTTGACCCAATGAGAGAGAGGTTAATTTGACCATCAAGGAATGATTCTTTTTTTGTTTGTGCTATACATAGTAGAAGTACATTTATACCACGCGCCGAATGGGGCGTACATATAGCACATACCACGCATCATGAACCTCGCACTCTCTAGTGGGACTTTTTTGTTTCCTATATATGTGGTGCCACATCAAAGTTGTGCATTGCGTATTCAAACATCACACAAACACCTCTTTGGGCCACATGCAGACGGTGGTACGTAGTCCTATATAGGATGATCACTCATGTGCGATTAACGCTTCGCTTCTGTGCTGGGCTCATGAGTTCATCGTCCATCATTTTGACCCAGCGAGAGAGAGGTATGTTTCACGAACAAGGATGATTAATCCTTTTAGGGTTGTTTTACTAGATGTATAGTACGTGTCGAAGGGGGGTGAACAACATATATATGTTCTGGCACACGTGCAATCGCGATGGTTGCTGTCCTATATATGGCACTCACTCACGTGATTATCGGTGATGCTTCCATCTATCGGCCCGCTTGGTCCATCAATTTCACCGACAATGCGAGAGAGGTTAACTAATTTGACTTGGGAGGGGATTAATTTTTTGTTTGTCTCATGATATAGATCATGATGTGAGATTACATATATATAATAGCACATGTGTACATGTGAATCCATCCCGCTGGACCGAAGGGGGGAGAGCACACGACATGTCATGAACAACCTCTTGCCCTGTGTGGGGACCTCTGCGATTTTCAACGCATGCACCACATCAATGTTGTGCAGTGGGTCGGGTTTTAATTCAACACATATGCATGTCTCACACACCTCCATAAATATGTTCATGACACATGCATGCAATGGTTGTATTTGGACACACTCTCACTCGCTTGGTTATAGGTGGCAAGCCTATATATATCATGGGCCCACATGGACGTCCATCATTTCGACCAGCGACGAGAAAGGTTACCAGGGTGAATTCGTCTTCTTTGCTTCAAGTTATCGTATAGTAGGTCGACCATACCAAGCCTAATGAAGTTTGAGCGCATGCTACACATCGTGAACCCTCATTCGGTGTGGGGATTTTATGGTTCCAAAGCATGGTGCCCCATAAAATTTGTGCATTGGGTATTCAAACACCACACACACCACTTCCATATACATACTTGGGCCACATGCACAGAGAGGGTTTGTCTTCGTACAGTACTCCCTTGCGAGTACGTGCCACATCAAAGTTGTGCATTGGGTATTCGAACATCAAACCACCCTTTTCATACATATATTTGGTCCGCATGCAAGTGTGTTCATGTTCTGACCCTCTCCCACGTTATTCTTTTTGACAAATTTATAAACAGCACACGAGTTGGATGTAGAAACCTCTGCGATTGGGTACGCAACAGACATGGTTCGGTCGGACTACCCGTGTGCCATGCCCGTGCCCTGCAGTCACTCCCATCAGCACAGTAGATTGGGCTCCACAAGGCTTGCCTCCCGGTCTCAAAAATATCTACTACCTCGTAATCTCGAAAATATCTATCGCCAGGAATGTTTTAATGTTTGATAGCACATGATTAGTATGTGCGGACCGTGTGTGATGTCTATTACTCCCGCTCTACTTCAATCCCTTATTCAAATTTTCAGTAGCCCTGGCATTTTACTCCCGCCTCTGCATCCCTCGCAATCTCAAAGATATATGCTCGCCCTTGATTCAAATTTTTAGTAGCCCCACCTTGTTACTCCCGCCACTGCATCCCTCACAATCTCAAAAATATCTGCTTGCCCTTGATTCAAATTTTTAGTTGCCCCAACATTTTACTCCTGCCTCTGCATCCCTCGCAATCTCAAAAATATCTGCTCGCTCTTGATCCAAATTTTCTGTAGCCCCGCCTTGTTACTCCCGCCTAGTAAAATTTTCAGTTGTCGCGGTATTTCCTCAAACACCACCTTGCCCCCCTCCATACACACCACACACTCCCCGAAACATCCGCTCACACAGACACACACCACCCCTCCCACACTCGAAACCATTGGTAGGTCGCTGCCGCCGCCTCCATCCTCAACCTCTACCTGTGTGCCAGGGAGCTCGATGAGCCAATGGCCAAAAAGAGGTTTATCGTGACCTCTTCGCCCGACACCGGCGAGGTGGCCGTCGAGGTGTCCCCGTCGTCCTCCGCAAGCTCTTTGTTGATCCGCCGTCACAGGTCGCCTGATCTACCCGCCGCCATGCCCCTAGGCCGGTTCGAGGACTTCCTCATCCTCCCTTGGCTCGGCCGCCGACGAGGTCCTACCTCGGGGTTCAGCAGCGGCATGAGGGAAATATGCCCTAGTGGCAATAATAAAGTTATTATTTATTTCCTTATTTCATGATAAATGTTTATTATTCATGTAGAATTGTATTAACCGGAAACTTAGTACATGTGTGAATACATAGACAAAACATAGGGTCCCTTGTATGCCTCTACTTGACTAGCTTGTTAATCAAAGATGGTTAAGTTTCCCAACCATAGACATGTGTTGTCATTTGATGAACGGGATCACATCATAAGCAGAATGATGTGATGGACATGACCCATCCGTTAGCTTAGCATTCTGATCGTTATAGTTTCATCGCTACTACTTTCTTCATGACTTATACATGTTCCTCAGACTATGAGATTATGCAACTCCCGAATACCGGAGGAACACTTTGTGTGCTATCAAATCTCACAACGTAAATGGGTGATTATAAAGATGCTCTACAGGTGTCCCCGAAGGTGTTTTTTTGGTTGGCATAGATCGATATTAGGATTTGCCACTCCATGTTTCAGAGAGGTATCTCTAGGCCCTCTCGGTAATGCTCGTCACTATAAGTCTTGCAAGTGATGTAACTAATGAGTTAGTTGGGGGATGAAGTATTACGGAACGAGTAAAGAGACTTGCCGATAATGATATTGAACTAGGTATGATGATACCGACGATCGAATCTCGGGCAAGTAACATACCAATGACAAAGGGAACAATGCATGTTGTTATACGATTTGACCGATAAAGATCTTCATAGAATATGTAGGAGCCAATATGAGCATCCAGGTTCCACTATTGGTTATTGACCAGAGATGTGTCTTGGTCATGTCTACATAATTCTCGAACCCGTAGGGTCCGCACGCTTAATGTTCGATGACGATATGTATTATGAGTTATGTGTTTTGATGATCGAAGTTTGTTCGGAGTGCCGGATGAGATCACAGACATGACGAGGAGTCTTGAAATGGTTGAGATATAAAGATTGATATATTGGACCATGTTATTCGGACACCGAAAGTGTTTCGGGAAGTTTCGGGTAAAAACAGAGTGCCAGAGGGGTTACCTAGGCCCACCACGGGAACTAATGGGCCACCACGGGCCTTAGTGGAGAGAGAGGAGGGCTGCAGGAGGGCTGGCTGTGACCCTCCCCCTTGGGTCCGAATTGGATTAGGGGAAGGGGCCGGCGCCCCCCTTTCCTACTCCCTCTCCCTCTCCTTTCCTTCCCCCTCTCTTCCTTGGAGGGGAATCCTTCTAGGGCTAGGAAGTCCTAGTAGGACTCCTCCTTTTGGGGCGCGCCATAGGGCCAGCCGGCCTCCCCCTCCCTCCTTTATATACGGGAGTAGGGAGCACCCTAGAACACACAAGTTTCTCTTAACCTTGTGCGGTGCCCCCTCAACAGTTACACACCTCGATCATACCATCGTAGTGCTTAGGCGAAGCCCTGCGCCAGTAACATCATCATCACCGTTGTAACACCCCGGTGTAATGATGCTACAGTAACCCCTGGGGTTAAGTTAATCTTTTTGCTAAACATGTGCCTGATCATTATTCTCTCATGTTCTTTCACATTCCAGTTGAATTCAAATTCAAATTTTGTCTGAAATTCAAAATGCTCAGACATGAAAACAAAAATGTTCATCATGTGCAGAATAATCCACAACTAATATTGGTGGTGAACCAACATTTTTGCAAAAAGGTTTGAGTGGCCTAAGCTACTTCAAACAGTGGCCTAAGAAATAAATTAAATGCCTTTTTAATTTATGAAAATGGCAAACTATTTCTAAAGCCTCACAATCTTTTTTTTGGCAGTGCCTAATAATTCTTTGAGATTGTTTTGGCCAGTGGCATAATTTTGCAAAGTCAATTGAGGCAAAAAGAAAATGCAAAAGCTGCTGGAAAAGAAAAACAAAAAAAACAAAGAAAAGGAAAAGCCCCCCCCCTCAACTGGGTCGACTGGCCAGCTGGCCACCGTGCCCCCCATGGGCCTCGGCCCACCTCAACCAGCCGGCCCAGCTCCCCGCATCGCTCTCCCGTACCCCTGTTCAACCGACCGAGGGCGCGCGCCGCGCGTCGCCGCCGAACCGCCTCGCCGTCGACGAGGAGGATAAGGTTTTCTCCCCCCTCGACGCCTCGGCCTCCTCCCCACCTACCTCCACTCCACTCTCTCGCCTCCCAGATCCACCTGCTCTTTTCCCCACCCTGTCTCGCTCGCCCGCCTCTCCCGAGCGCGCTCGCCGCCATTCTCCGTCGTCACCGCGGCCACAGCCACCGCCTCGCTCCGCCGTCTTGTCGTGAAGCTCCGCGGGGTCGACTCCGTCGTCTGGTGCCCCCAGGTGGAGCTGGGAAGCACCGCTGACGTCGCACGAGCTCGTCCCCTTCCGCCCTTGTCGCCGGCGAGATCCCTCGATTCCGGCTTCCCCTGCGCTCCTAAACTACCAAGGGCCATCGACGTGCCGCTCGGTGAGCTCCACCCCCCTTCCTCTCCCCGTCCTTGATCTCTTTCCGCGCCGTAGCAAGCCCTGGGCAACGCGCTGCCATTGCCGCACCCTGGCTCCGCTGTTGAGGTCGCGGCCTTCGCTGTAGGGCCCGTCCCAGTCCGCCGAGCTCACCGACGCGTTCGTGGCTTCGAGTAGTCGTCGTAGGAGTTGTGCGTCGTCCTTTTACCGCGACTTTCGTCTCGCGCGAGCTCGCCATGCTTCGGGCCCCGCCACTCTCGTCGCCGGCGCCGTTTCCGGCAGCTCCAGCTCCGGCCGGCCTCACCACGCGACGCGGCGGGCTCTCCCCGTTCGAACGCGCCCGCCCGCGCCGGTGTTGGCCCCCTGTAGGCGAATCCCGGCCATCTCTGGCGTCGTGCCGTCGCGGGAGAGGTCGCTGGAGCCTTCTCCGGCGCCCTGCCGACGTGGCCGGTCAGGGCCACCCCCCTGGGTCATTGCCAGCGGGCCCCGCGGGCCCCTGTTGACTAAGTTGACTCAGTCAACTTTGCTGACTGGGCATCCCTTGTCAATGACAGGCGGGCCCCACTCGCTAATTAACCTTAGTGTATTTTTAAAATGGTTAATTAACCTATGCAGCCACTGACACCCGGGGCCCACCCCCCTTCATTAGCTCTGTTTAATTTAAAATGGACTCAATTAGCTCTCTGTCTATGACATGTGGGTCCCACTGGACCCACAGGTCAGTTTGACCTGGTCAGGGAGTCTGTTGACTGCTGACATCATCAGCACGTCATGCTGACGTCATTTTATCCTTTCTGTTAATTTAAATAAATCCAGAAAATGGTTTAATCTTTAAAAATTCATAGAAAATAAACCGTAACTCGGATGAAAATGTTTTCTATATGAAAGTTGCTCAGAAAAATCCAACGAATCCAAATACGTGGTCCGTTCATCTGTCACATGCCCCTAGCATGCTGAACATGGAACTTCCCCCCTCTTTTCCTTTGTCCGGAATCCACCTAACGTCGGGAATTCACCCTCGGATGTTTCCCCCCTTCGTCTGCAACGTGTAGTACCGTGTTAGAGCACGCTTAGCGCTACGTATCGTCATGTCATGCTTAGTGTTACCTCTGTTTGCTATGTATTTACTGTTTCTTCCCCCTCTTCTCTCCGGTAGACCCCGAGGCCGCTGATGCCCCGGTGATCGACTACGTCGTCGACAACGACCCCCTCCTTGCCAGAGCAACCAGGCAAGCCCCCCCCCTTTGATCATCCCGATATCACCCATTCCATTCTCTCATGCTTGCATTAGATTTTGCTATTGTTATTGTTTGCTCCTATTCTGATGCATAGCCTCCTTTTGTAACCTGCTTATTGTTACCTTACCGGCTTATCCTAAACTGCTTAGTATAGGTTGGTTAGTGATCCATCAGTGACCCCCACCTTGTCCTTGTTGCCCCTGCTTCATCATTGAAGACCCGATCAACGGGATTGAAGACCAGGCCCCGGCACCGCACATCACTTTCCCCTTAGTTGCTCGACACTGCTGGGTTACTATCGAGTGCCGAGGGTGAGACCTCTACAGCACTTCTGATGTTAACCTGTAGTGTAGCTATTCGGTCGTGGTCATCGAGGGTGATTTCCTCCTTAAGCACTTCCGATACGGCTCTGTCGTGCAACCCATCAAGTGTGAACCTCGAGGGTGATTCCTCTATGTTCACCTTGATGATTACATTGAGTGGAACCCACCGGGGGTGATTCCTTGGGTTTTCCTCTTGATGTTTGGACACACGGATACTTGGACTTTACATCTGTTACTTGGAAAGTGATGTGGAGACGGGTTGACCTGGAAGGTGCCCGTGAGATAATTACGAGGCGTGGCCGGGCATTCTTAGCCCTTGCCGCAAGTCCTCGAGACGGGGCAACGGGGTCACCTCTTTCGTGAGTCTCTGCTTGTTACCGCGCGTTCCTAATACACTACGATTTGGATATTTGATCCGAGGGGCCTCTGGCCTGATAGCACTAACCATCACGTGGGCATAGTATGGGCGTTCTGCGTCGTATACATCAGCCAAAGCTTAATAGACGTCAGCGACTGAGTGGCGCGCGCCGGGTTGGACTGTGCAAGCGCCTGCCTTGTTGAAGGAGGTAGCTAGGTCTGCTCACCGGCCGCGTACGCAACGTGCAGGAGTTTCCGGGGAGATGGCCCATGACCCCTGGGGGCATAGGTTTAGTCCGGCGTGCTGACCTCTCTGTTAAGTCTAGGTCGGGTTGCGGCGTATTGTTTGGCCAAGGCCGGGCATGACCCTGGAAAGTGTGTCCGGCCGGAGTCAAGCGAGCGTGGTGGGTAAGTTGGTGCACCCCTGCAGGGAAGAACTAATCTATGCATAGCCTGTCCTACGGTAATGGACACTTGGAGTTGTATCCCGATCGATACAACTAGAACTGGATACTTGTGATGAGAACTGGATGGTGATGAGGATTTGATTGTGATGATAATTGGATAGTATGGCTCTGGGATTGCTTTCTCGCAGGGAGTCGAGAAAGGATCTCCGGCCGAGATTGATAACACTACTACTACTTTACTTTATGCTACTCTACTCCCTCCTGTTGCTGCAAGATGGTGGGTTCGAGAAGATGCTAGTCTTCGATAGGACTAGGCCTTCTCTCTATTCTGGCATTTCGGCAGCCAAGTCCACATATACAGCCTTCCTTTGATAATGTTGCATATGTAGTGTAGATCCTTGCTTGCGAGTACTTTGGATGAGTACTCACAGTTGCTTTGCTCCCCCTTTTCCCCCTTCTTTCTTCTTTCTGGTTGTTGCAACCAGATGGTGGAGTCCAGGAGCCAGATGCCGCCTTTGATGACTGCTGCTACCCCGAGGGTGCCTACTACCACGTGACGGACGCCGACGACCAAGAGTAGTTAGGAGGCTCCCAGGCAGGAGGCCTTGCCTTTTCGATCGTAGATGCTTTTGTGCTAGCCTTCTGAAGGCAAACTTGTTTAACTCATGTCTGTGCTCAGATATTGTTGCTTCCGCTGACTCGTTTGTTTTCAAGCTGATGTATTCGAGCCCTCGAGGCCCCTGGCTTGTAATATAAAGCTTGTATTATTTTAATTTGTGTCTAGAGTTGTGTTGTGATATCTTCCCGTGAGTCCTTGATCTTGATCATACACATTAGCGTGTATGATTAGTGTATGATTGAATCGAGGGCGTTACAACCGTCACCACGCCGTCGTGCTGACACAACTCACCCTCGTCCTCAACTGGATCAAGAGCATGAGGGACGTTATTGAGATGAACGTGTGCTGAACGCGGAGGTGCTGTACGTTCGGTAGTTGGATCGGTTGGATCGTAAAGAAGTTTGACTACATCAACCGCGTTACTAAATACTTCCACTTTTGGTCTATGAGGGTACGTGGACACACTCTCCCCTCCCATTGCTACACATCTCCTAGATAGATCTTGCATGATCGTAGGAAAATTTTGAAATTACTGCATTCCCCAACAGTGGAATCCAAGCCAGGTCTATGCGTAGATGTTTTATGCATGAGTAGAATACAAAGAGTTGTGGGCAATAATAGTCATACTTATTACCACCAACGTCTTACTTTGATTCGGCGGTATTGTTGGATGAAGCGGCCCATACCGACATTACATGATCGCGTTCATGAGACTGGTTCTACCGATGTGCTTATGCACATAGGTGGCTGGCGGGTGTCTATTTCTCCAACTTTAGTTGAATCGAGTTTGACTACGGCCGGTCCTTGTTGAAGGTTGAAACAGCACACTTGACGAAAAATCGTTGTGGTTTTGATGCGTTGGTAAGAACGGTTCTTGCTAGAAGCCCATAACAGCCACGTAAAACTTGCAACAACAAAGTAGATGACGTCTAAATTGTTTTTGCAGGGCTTGCTATGATGTTATATGGTCAAGACATGATGTGATATAAATTGTTGTATGAGATGATCATGTTTTGTAACACAGTTATCAGCAACTGGCAGGAGCCATATGGTTGTCGCTTTATTGTATGCAATGTAATTGCCATGTAATTGTTTTACTTTATCACTAAGCGGTAGCGATAGTCGTAGAAGCAATAGTTGGCGAGACGACAACAATGCTACGATGGAGATCAAGGTGTCGTGACGGTGACGATGGAGATCATGACGATGCTTCGGTGATAGAGATCATGAGCACAAGATGATGATGGCCATATCATGTCACATATTTTGATTGCATGTGATGTTTATCTTTTATGCATCTTATTTTTCTTAGTACATCGGTAGCATTATAAGATGATCCCTTACTAAATTTCAAGGTATAAGTGTTCTCCCTGAGTATGCACTGTTTCTACAGTCACTACAAAAAAATACACTTCCGTGATGATACCTGTTTCTCACAGTAGGTCACGTTTTCTGTCATGCATGTAGATCCATGACTATTTTATGACAGAATCAAGATAGTCATACCTGCGCTGTCGTAGAAGTGTTCCATGACATTACCAAAATTATCATCACAGAAGTGTCCACTTCCATGATGATAAATCGCGCGTCACAAAAGTGCTTTCGTCAAGGGCGACCGACACATGGCATCCACCGTAACGGAACGCCGTTAAGCTATCGGGTCTAGTTTTGGATCTGATAACCTGTTACAGCCCCAACCAATGGGGATTTTCCACGTGCAAAATCATCATTGGCTGGAGGAAACACGTGTCGGCTCACCATTGGGACAGATGTCATCCACTCAGTGGACCCAAGGCGCCTATAATACGTTGACATGTGGCACGGCCCAACAGAGGCCCATTCCTGTGAAGAGGTTGGCCCATTTGACTTGGTCAAATGGTGGTGGGCCGGCCCACGGAAAGCCTGTTAACGTCCTATTCGCATATAGCCCATTTACAGCCCGCTAACCCAGGGCCCGTTATGGCCTATCTAAATTAGGCCCAGTAGCGTCACCTGGGCCGTCCAATATGATTCCAGCCCATGTTAGCTTCCGGCCCATGTATGGCCCATGACGTCTTTCGGCCCATATGAGGCCCTTTGTAACTCTTCGCCCATTAACGCCCCGTGGTGAAACTGGCCCGTAATGAACAGTGTGTCACTTTATGCCCATTAATGGCCCATTATTCCATTGGGCCATTTCCAGCCCATGTTATCTTTCGGCCTTCTCAGGGTCCATTTATTCTTGGGCTCATTTCCAGCATTCGGTTACTTACAGCTTGTTACTGTCATTTTCTGCTTGTGGGCCAAATTCATCCCGTTGTCACAGTCGGCCCGTCTGTGGCCCGTTAATACATTGGGCCATTTTCATAGCGTCATCAAATACGGCCTATTAACAACGGCCCGTTATGGTCGACCCATGAATGAACGATTCCAACTCTAGCCTGTTTACGGCGATAATGCGGTCCGTTATTGGCCCATGTTTGGCCAATCGATCATACGGCCCAAAAATTCCCATTGATGATAGGGCCCGTAGAAGGCCCATTGTGTCTTCAGCCCGTAGAAGCCCTTGTTTCTATGGCATGTAGAAGGCCCATTGTTTCTACGGCCCGTAGGAGGCCCAGTGTCACAAATTAAATATGTAGCCCATGGTTATTGTGGCCTAGTTTTAAAAAATAGGTTATTGCAGCCACTAGCAAACCGCGGGAAAAGAACTGCACTGACTACAAGCAAACAAATAAACAAGACAACAAGGAAATAAATAAGCAAGCAACTTACGCTAGGCTATCATGGCTATTAGACATATTACATCCACTGGGCATCAAAGTTCACCACCAGTGCAAATATAGGGAACAAAGCAGCATATAAACGCCGCAACAAAACAAGTCCAGAACTGAAACCACTTCAGAAGAGCTCAAGAAACAATATCCTGGGTACTCATAATGCTGACAAGATGCTTAGAAAGCTTATTAACTTTCTTTTGTTTGACGCTTAAATCCTCCAGCGCTTGCTATTGCACAAGAAAGTATGCATCTGAATTCTGCAGGGACTTCCTCAGTCCTTCGGCTTCTTGCCGCAACATAGCTGACTGATGCCTTTCAGCTTGTAGCGAAGACTGAAGAAGCCGAAGTGATTCAGGCAGCGAGTTCAAAGAGCTTGTGCCAGCGGTGGCCAGTAACTCGAACACTACATCAACACAAGACTGTGGGGTTTTCTCACTGTCTACAAGATGTTTTTATCTCCTTTCTTGGAGACCAACAGGGTTGTCTCACTATCTTGAACCTTATCTGCATTACTTTCTCTACCATTGCGTAGTAGGGTGCTCTTCTCCAATATTTTGTTTGCATACTACAAGAGAAACAAGCAGACACATCATAGGTTTAGAATGTAGTATACGAAACTCATTTTGGTACACCAGTTCAGTAGTAAGGTGGACAGGATAACAACATGAAACAAACATATATCTATGTACTATGGTCAATGTATTGTCCATATCATTCTAGTTGATGTTGCCTAATCAAGATAAAGGCACAGTTCAACTCATATATTTTTAAGACATAACAGCATAGACAGAATATAAGTGTGAGAAACTACACAACATTGGCAACATTTGTAATGTGCATCACATGAGAACATAACTGTTCATACAACTGAAACTGAAATCAACAAAGAGCAAGAAGTTAGAACAACAATCCAGTTAAAGAAATAGGTTTAGAAAAATACATGTTGCGCCATTGGAGTTTCAATTGGATCCTTCAAATTCGAAAGTAGTTGGTATGAGTAAATACAGTGATGCAACAACAAAGGAGTATGGACCATAGCTACGGAATCTGACCTGAGAATAGTTGCTCTTCTACTTTAAACGTGGAATTTGGGTTAGCTGTGGTGGTCTTCGTGCTTTGGACACTACAGTTGCTTTACAAACTGCTCGTGTGGGGGTTCTCTGTGGTGGACATGGTGATTTGTCAACTAGAAGTGGGTTACTATCCGCTAGGGTTGCGGTTAGATGGGTTGTAGTTGGTTCTCTGCCCAACGGTGTAAGTGTGCAATCTGGAAGAGTCTCGATTATGTGTGGTGGGGCTAGTTTGTGGGCCAGTACAACCATGGTTCTATCTGCATCGACGGGTAGCACAATCTTTTGTGAAGAACGGGTTTTCGCTCCCTTAGATACTACCATCACCCCTCCAATTCAAATGGCTGATAAACAAGAAAAGAAATTGAACGTACAAACATTGTATGATAGACAGATGTGGTAATTCACATATATGAGTATCTAAACAGGATGACATGACAAAACAATATGATGTCTTACTAAAATAGGTTGGGACGAAATAATTCACATACATGTTGTCTAAGTATACAGGATGGCATGATATAGTTGACATAATTGATTCATATACTAAGCAGCTGGCACTCGCATGTATGATCTCTAAACTAAGCAGATGGAATCCAATATTGTGCATATGATGTTTAAACTAAGCAATCCAAGACACCATATGCATGATATGAGAAATATAAACATTGCCATTTAGAGCATACACCTCAGGTGGGATGTAGGACTGATCATCTGTCTCTGAATCCTCCTCTGAGGAGCTCCCTATAACCATCGAGATATATGCTTAAATAGGTACCATTGCCTGCTCTGAAGACCTTGTTTTCACTCCAGATTTTTCCATAACCAGCTCAAATGTTTGATACAAGTGAAGAGTAGTTCAATATACATAGATTGTCGACAAATGGAATACGTAATGAAAAAAAGATGGCATGCAATAATTCACATATATGATGCTTGGCTACATAGCGGTGCATAATTCACATATGTGATAACTGGCTGAAAAACATGGCATTGCATAATTCACATATCTGATAGAGAAAGCAAACATGAGGCATTCACACAAAGCATGTCTAATCTAAGCAGATGGCATGGCAATGCAAGACACCATATGCATGCTATCAGCAATATAACCCTGACAAGTTAGAGCATGCACCTCGGGGGGGGGGGGAATACGACTGGTCATCTGTCTCTGAATCCTCCTCTGAGGAGCTATCTGTAACCAGCAAGAAATCTACATCGACAGGTAGCACTGACTGCTCAGAAGACCTTGTTTTCACTCCAGATTTTCCCATGACCGACTCAAATGGCTGATGCATAGGAAGAGTAGATGAATGTATAAACATTGTTGACAAATGGAATGCATTATGACAAAATATATGGCATGATACAATTCACATATACAATGACTGACTAAACAGGATGGCATTGCATGATTCACGTATATGATGCATGGCTAAAGAAGATGGCATTGCATAATTCCCATATACTCCCTTCGTTCCTAAATATTTGTCTTTTTAGAGATTTCAAATGGACTACCACATATGGATGTATGTAGACAAATTTTAGAGTGTAGATTCACTCATTTTGCTCCGTATATAGTCACTTGTTTAAATCTCTAAAAAGACAAATATTTAGGAACGGTGGGAGTATGATATAGAAACCAAACAGGTGGCATTCACAAAAAACAAATCTAAACTAAGCTAATGACAAATAAGATGTATAATGTAAGCAATGTGAGGCACCATATGCATTATATGACCAACATCAGCATGCCAGGTTAGAGCAAACACCTCAGGTGGTAAACAGGAGTGGTCGGCTCCCTCTGAATCCCCATCTGAACAGTTATCTTCCTATGGAATACAATCCGGAATGGCGGGATGGGGGCCACTTCGCCCACCATGGAGCGGCGTCTGCATGACATTATATTCCCACACAACGGTCTTCTCTTTTTCTCTACCTGTTCAGTACGATTGTGTACAATATCTGACATGCATAATAAAAAAATAGTTAGATTTTGTAAGGCCTAAGGGGTGCATGCAAAAATCAAGACTGATGGTAGCAAACGAGTGGATGGATCCAAAACTAATGATAGCAGGTAGATTATAGCTTCAGTTTAAAAAGATAGACAATGGATCATCTATTGTTTGTTGCCCACCCAACATGAACCACATAGAAGACCCCAGATGAACCAGATATTAGACAGATACTATTCATTGTTGCCTCGATATGAGACCCACGAGCATTTTAAAACTCAAGTTTGAATGATAAAGTAGCAGGTAATAATAACCAATGTATAACGTAAGTAAACATGAAAGACTGCGACCTCTCTTCCAGAACTGTGTAGTCCTCAGGTTCATCTGCTCAGTCGATGATGGTAATGCAGTTGACGTCGCTGCCGGCAACGGGGAAGATGATCTGAGGCGGCGAAACAAGTCTGCATGCAGGATCTCTGCTGCAGTGAACGCTTCTGTCAATGGTGCACCTCAGGTGGGGTGGATGACGACACTATAGGAGCAGGACATAACACACAGAGTTTTCTTTGACGCCTATCTGAAAATGAAGTAAATATGTAAGGGCTCCTTAGAATTGGCGGATTCTATAAACGCAGGGACAGGAAAAACACATGAATAGGATATGAATGCACGTGCAAAATAGAGCATTTGGAAACATAGGATTTCAGTCAACATGGGTGTTTGGTTCACATGAATCGGAAGAACACTGGAATGGAGAAACGTGGTCAAATTAAAGTCAAACCACATGAAAATGAAAAGATAAGATTCTTATTATGCTAGTAATGAAATTAGTTCTATTCTTCATGCAAATTAATTTGAAAAGGACGTCCAAGTGGATGTTAAAATTCCTATGTTTTTTCTTTGAAAGAGACACCAAAGGAAAAAATCCTCCAGTTTTGATTTGCTCCAATCCTTCTAACCAAATGCGCGAATAGTAGTACTGTCGGTGTCAAAACCGGCGGATCTCGGGTAGGGGGTCCCGAACTGTGCGTCTAGGCGGATGGTAACAGGAGACAAGGGACACGATGTTTTACCCAGGTTCGGGCCCTCTTGATGGACGTAAAAGCCTACGTCCTGCTTGATTGATATTGATGATGTGGGTATTACAAGAGTAGATCTACCACGAGATCAAGGAGGCGAAACCCTAGAAGCTAGCCTATGGTATGATTGTTGTTTTTTCCTATGGACTAAAGCCATCCGGTTTATATAGACACCGGAGAGGGCTAGGGTTACACAGAGTCGGTTACAATGGTAGGAGATCTACATATCCGTATCGCCAAGCTTGTCTTCCACGCCAAGGAAAGTCCCATCCGGACACGGGACAAAGTCTTCAATCTTGTATCTTCATAGTCTTGGAGTCCGGCCGATGATGATAGTCGGCTATCCGGACACCCCCTAGTCCAGGACTCCCACAGTAGCCCCCGAACCAGGCTTCAATGACGACGAGTCCGGCGCGTATGTTGTCTTCGGCGTTTGCAAGGCGGGTTCTGCTCCATGTTCCATGCGTTAGCCGAATAGTGTCCGTTTTCTTCATAAATGTTGCGCTCCTCGGCTTCCACGTCCAATAATGGCCCTCTTCCACGTGTTGCATGAATACGAAAAGCCAGGGTATTTTTACGTTTTACCCTCCTAGCTGTGCAAATAAGCCGCCTATAAGAGAGGCGTGGATCCAGATCCAAATCACACCATCCTCCTTTCGCAAGTATTCATTGAAGCGTATCTGACGAGAATCCATTCCAACATGGATAGTCGACGCGGCTCCTCTTCTCGCGCTCCCAATCCTCAGCCAGGAGATTGGAGGAGATGCTCAGTCCCGCATAGCGAGTTAGTGACGCTCCAAGCAGAGGGATACCTTCCCCCAGCCTTTATGGTTCTGGTTCGAGCCGGACTGGCCACCTACAAGGGTGGGAAGCAGGCGGAGAGCGTCCCCAATCCCTCCAAAGGAGAGCAGGTATGCTTCGTCCCCTACTTAATAAGGGGACTCGGATTTCCGATACATCCGTTTCTCCGGGGGCTCCTGGAGTTCTACGGACTCCAACTTCACCACCTCACACCTGCCTCCATTTTGCACATCGCGGGGTTTGTAGCTGTTTGCGAGCTGTTCTTGGGCATCGAGCCCCATTTTGCGCTGTGGAAGAGACTGTTTTGCCTCGTACCCCATTCTCACGAGGGGTCGATATACCAAGTGGGCGGAGCCAAAATATGGCGCATCGCCAGGACCGATATCTATCCGGAACCCCGAAGAAGGCATCCGAAGACTGGCCTTCAGAGTGGTTCTATATGGAAGACGACCCGCTGCCGGATCCAGTTCGGATCGGCCTCCCAGAGTTTAGCAGCGCTCCTCTGAAGAAACGCCTGAATTGGCGCCCGCGGAGCCCTCAACGGGAAGATGATAGGGGCGTCCACTATCTGATGAGCCGGATACGGTTATTGGCCCATTCCGGATTAACCATGATTGGAGTCATGGCCACATGCATTATGCGAGGGGTGCAGCCGCTCCAATATAGGGGCCACCCCATGTGGGATTTCAACGGGGAGAATGACGCCACCCGTCATGGCCGCAAGGGGCCGGGATCGGCTGCCGATCTGGTGAAGATCCTGTCCGGCTTGTACAAGGGGGAGAAGGAGGACTTCCTCCGCACGAGTACATTGAATGGATTCTCCATGAATAACCCTGGGAGCTGGGTAAGCGGATGTTTATATATCTGATCCGTGCTTTCGAAGATAAGTGTCTTACTTTATGATTTCGACGCAGGAACTGCGCCAGGATGTGGAGGGCATAGAAAGCCCGACTCCACAACCCGAGGATCCGGGAAGATCCCTTGATCCGGGCGCCGGAGAAGATTCGGACATAATGGTGGAAGTGATTGACGGGGTGTTCCACCAGCTCAGCATAGACAATGCTCTAGTCGCCATTACGGCTGACTACCCCGGTTTATCCCTGGCTTCCTAGGTGAGTACGACCGAAGTCCTGACACCGTTACCTTTTTAATGCTTATTTCTGACCACCGTGTACCAACGGTGCTTCGCAGGAGGTGCCTTTACGGCAGGAAACCGAGCCTGCGGCGACCGTCCAACCAAGGTCAGTGCGGCCTAGCAGGCGGAAGAGGAGTGCGACGCGAATCGAAACATCGCCGCAAAGGTATGGCGCACCATTGTCCTTTAAGGGAAAGACTCCTGGGAGGTATATTAATGCTCGTGATTCTTCCAGGAGAAAGAGCGCTCGCCGGACTGAGTCCAGAGAGGTTGCCAACCAAGCCTCCGCCAGCCAAGCTCCAACGCCTGGTCCGGAGAGGGAGGCGAGCGCAAGGCGCGAGCCGGATGCTCCTCTGGCGGAGGATGCCGATAGGTTGTCCGCCACCAGGTCTGAGGTGGAGAGCGCCATGAATCACAGGCATCGTCGGATGGTTCTTCGTGACGCGTGTTTCTCCCCAGAGGCGTTGAATGCCTTTAATGCGGGAGACGCGCACCTCCGTGCTGCTCAAGATGGTTTAACCAGAGCCACGGAGCAGTATGTAAAAGACATACGGGTGAGGAATTTTTATAGTTATATATGCCAGTAGCCCCCGAGACTTAAAATAGTTAAACTAACTAATTTAAGGATCATTTGTTATGCAGGATCTAACAGAGAAGAATACCCACCTATCTCAGGAGCTTGAAGAATGCAAGGCCCAACTTGAGGCCGCACTAGCCGCTGCCGGGGGAGCCACAAAGACCCCCTCTGGTAATTCATATTTTGAAAAGAGAAATAGTATATGAAGTGCGGCGTGTGTATAATCTGACAATAATATTGCAGAGGGTGCCGGACTAGATCCGGACAAGCAACATCTGCTGCGCCAGCTGAAGGCCGGCGAGAAGGTGCTGATGAGGGTGCAGCAGGAGAGGAACAAACTCCAAGATGCCAATACCCAGCTGGGTGAAGAACTAAAAGATGTTCGGGTCTAGCTGTCTAACTCCGTAAAGGAGAATCTGCGGCTTCGTCGCGGCATTTATAGTAAGTGCTTGAGCAAACTCTTTTGAAAAGAAGAGTTCGGCGAGGAAGTCGATTGACAGAAATATGTCTGTAGGTGTGCTCACGGGTCGTCCGGCGGAGGAGATTCCTGGTTCCACGAGAGACCCTCTTCCCGAGCTGCTACAACTGCATGAACATGTTCGGCAGGCGATGAGCGGCGTCGTTCAGGCCTTATGGCCTTCCGTCTCCCTACCCGAGGGTCTTGGAGGGCTTGCTGAGAAGCTTCAGGGAGTACGGCGGCGTCTCCGTCTGTGGAAGATATCATCATGCCATCAAGGCGCCAGGGAGGCCTGGGCCATGCTGAAGACGCGGTACCCGAAGGCTGATCCAAACCACATGGCCGAGGTTGGACCTGCGGGGCCCGATGGGAAGGGGATCCCTGTGAGCCTGATGTACGGCCAAGTAGAGTTGGCCACGAAATATTCCCAACAGGACTGTAAATTAGACAGCCTGTTAGATGGGATTGAAGAGGAGTACAATCAGTCAGTGTGACGATGTAATTTAAAATGACATGTAAAATGCCTTCTAGCCGGATTGTAGATTGTTTGTCTTTGCGGACCTTTTCGCTTCAACCTCGGGACCCAACAGTCTGGAGTGTGTCCGAATACCCTTACGGTTAAAAAAACCGGGGCATGCATGGAGACAAGGCGTAGGGGTCATAAGTGCTTTATCAGACAAGTGCCCAACTAGCTATGTTATATTACATGGTTAGTAAGAAACATCTTCCAGGGAGAATAGTTCCGTTAGGGGTTCCTTTCCCTGGGAGGCATGCCCTAAAGTGCATGACCGGACCGCGAAAAGAGCAGAAAAAGCATCTGGGGGCAGATAAATAAATAAGTAATAAATCATCTTTCAGGTCACCGACCGAGTACTCCCTTAAGAACGCTAGCCTTCGGCTTCACCCAGTCCGAGGTACACATCCGGCTGACCCAACAGTAACAATGCAGAGGTGTTCCCTTTACCTCCTAGCCGAACAAACGGGAACGTAGGGGTAAGCACAGGAGCCAGGCAACCAGGCTTGGCCAAAACTTAAGTCATATCGATGCATATAATGGTGATTAAAAGGTACATGCGGAAGTATGACACATGTGTTGGGCATGGAGCCCATAGAAATAAGCTTCTGTTAAAGAAGCCCCCAGGTATAACGAGTGCGAGTAGCACATCGAGTGAGTGCGAACAAAGCGCAGATCAGCCCTCAAGAGGCTTGTACTGAAAGAGGGAGGAAAAAGGAGGGAAAACAAAGACATCGAAAAAATATAAAAGGTGGACAGAGGAAGGAGACAAACTCTGAGTCCGGCGCTAGGCGTAGAATCTTCGGAGATGGGCTGCGTTCCATGGGTTTGGCTCGAGTCGGTTGTTTGATGCGTTGCGTAAATGGTATGCACCGCCGGTAAGGACTTGGTCGATGATGAAGGGACCTACCCACTTGGGTTAAGTTTGTCCTTTTTCTTGTCCGGCAGGCATAGAACTAGCTCGCCAACATTGTAAGTTTTGGCCCGTACTTCTCTGCTTTGATATCTTCGAGCCTGCTGCTGATAGAATGCGGAACGGGATTTTGCCACGTCACGCTCCTCCTCTAAGGCGTCCAAGCTGTCCTGCCGATCCAACTCGGCTTCTCTTTCTTCGTACATGCATACGCGAGGTGAGTCATGAATTATATCGCAGGGTAAAACTGCCTCGGCGCCGTATACCATAAAAAATGGTGTGAACCCAGTAGTGCGGTTTGGCGTGGTCCGCAGCCCCCAGAGTACGGAGTCGAGCTCCTCTACCCAGTGCGTGTTAGATTCCGTGAGGGACCGCACTAATCTGGGTTTAATGCCGCTCATGATTAGACCATTTGCTCGTTCCACTTGACCGTTAGTTTGAGGGTGGTAGACTGAAGCGTAGTCGAGCTTGATGCCCATGTTTTTGCACCAGAGTTTAACCTCGTTGGCCGTGAAATTCGTGCCGTTATCAGTGATGATGCTGTGGGGGACGCCAAAACGGTGTACTACCCCAGATATGAAGTCTATCACAGGTCCGGATTCTGCCGTTTTAACCGGCTTGGCTTCTATCCATTTGGTGAATTTGTCCACCAGGACCAATATGTATTTGTGCTTGTGGGTTCCCCCTTTAAGGGGTCCAACCATGTCAAGCCCCCAGACCGCGAACGGCCAAGTGATGGGTATAGTTTTGAGGGCGGTGGGTGGCATGTGGCTTTGATTAGCAAAGAGCTGGCAACCAACGCATCGTTGGACTAAGTCCTGAGTATCTGCCCGGGCTGTTGGCCAATAAAATCCTGTACGGAAGGCCTTGCCTACAAGGGCCCGGGCTGCAGCGTGGTGCCCGCCGAGTCTGGCATGAATGTTGGCCAGGAGATTTAGCCCTTCCTCTTCGGAGATACACCTTTGAAGGACTCCGGTTGTGCTTTTCTTATAAAGTTCTCCCTCATGGACCTTGTAGGCTTTAGATCGCCGAACTATGCAGCGGGCCTCATTTTGGTCTTCGGGAAGTTCCTGCCTGATTAAGTAGGCTAGGAATGATTCCGTCCACGGGGCAATTACTGCCATTATTTCATGGGCTGAAGGTGTTATTTCATTGGCTGAGCCACCGATTGTGTCAGAATGTTCTGTGTTGGGTGGTGTAGTTGGTTCCGGGTTGTTATTTCCGGACTCCTCTTCCCATAATACGAATGGCTTAAAGAGCCGTTCCAGGAAGATGTTTGGAGGGATGGCGTCGCGTTTTGCGCCGATGCGTGCCAACACGTCTGCTGCCTGGTTATTATCCCGGGCTACATGGTGGAATTCGAGTCCTTCGAACCGGGCTGACATTTTTAAGACGTTGTTTCGGTAGGCTGCCATTTTCGGATCCTTGGCATCAAAGTCTCCATTTACTTGGGATATTGCGAGGTTTGAATCCCCGTGCACCTCTAGGCGTTGAATACCCATGGAGATTTCCATCCGGAGGCCATGTAGAAGGGCCTCGTATTCGGCTGCATTGTTGGAGTCCGTGTACATTATTTGAAGTACGTATTGGACTGTGTCTCCGGTTGGGGACGTCAAGACGACGCCAGCCCCCAAGCCAGCCAACATTTTGGAGCCATCGAAATGCATGATCCAATTGAGTATGCGCCGTACTCTTTAGGGAGTTCGGCTTCGGTCCATTCGGCGATGAATTCAGCCAAAACTTGTGACTTTATAGCTCGCCGTGGTTTGTAGGTTATGTCAAATGGTAAGAGCTCAATGGCCCATTTTGCAATCCTGCCCGTCGCGTCGCAATTATTTATAATATCGTTGAGAGGTACTTCGGAGGCCACCGTTATGGAACACTCTTGAAAGTAGTGTCGCAGCTTCCGGGATGCCATGAACACCGCATACGCTATCTTTTGATAATGTGGGGTACCTGCACTTGCATGGAGTTAAGACAGTGGATATGTAGTACACTGGGTTTTGAAGAGGGAATTTTTGTCCTTCTGTTTCTCGTTCGACGACGAGTACGGCGCTGACAACTTGATGTGTTGCCGTGATATATAATAACATAGGTTCGCCCAAGTTGGGCGCGGCCAGGACCGGATTTGTTGCCAATATGGCCTTAATTTCTTCGAGTCCGGCCGTGGCAGCATCCGTCCATTCAAAATGTTCGGTGCGCCGGAGGAGGCGATAGAGGGGCAGCGCCTTTTCTCCCAAACGGGAGATGAAGCAGCTTAGAGCCGCCACACATCCCGTCAATTTTTGTATTTGTTTGAGGTCTTTTGGGATATCCAATTGTGACAGAGCCCGGATCTTGGCTGGGTTTACTTCAATTCCTCTACCGGATACAATGAAGCCCAAGAGCTTTCCGGCTGGTACGCCGAAAACACATTTTTCCGGGTTGAGCTTAATGTCGTATGCTTGGAGGTTGTCGAATGTAAGCCTCAAATTGTCTATTATAGTTTTGACGTGTTTGGTCTTACCGACCACATCGTCTACGTCCGCCTCCACTGTTTTGCCTATCTGGGTGGCCAGACATGTCTGAATCATGCGCTGATATGTTGCGCCGGTGTTTTTGAGTCCGAAGGGCATTGTGTTGAAGCAGAATGGTCCGTACGGAGTAATGAATACTGTTGCGGCCTGGTCTTTTTCTGCCATCTTGATTTGATGGTATCCGGAGTATGCGTCGAGGAAACACAATGAATCGTGCTCTATGGTGGCTTCGATGATTTGGTCAATGCGAGGGAGAGGGAAAGGGTCCATTGGGCAGGCCTTGTTAAGGTCTTTGAAATCGACACAAAGGCGCCTGGATTTGTCCTTTTTTGGTACCATTACCAGGTTGGCTAGCCAGTCCGGATGTTTTATATCTCTGATGAATCCGGTTTCTAAGAGTTTGGCTAGCTCCTCACCCATTGCATGTCTTTTGGGTTCGGAAAATCGCCGAAGAGCCTGTTTGACTGGGTTGAATCCTTTTAGGATATTTAGGCTGTGTTCTGCCAGCCTGCGTGGGATTCCTGGCATGTCTGAAGGGTGCCAGGCAAAAATGTCCCAATTTTCCCGAAGGAATTCTCGTAGTGCGTCTTCTACATCAGGATTTAATTGTGCCCCAATGGAGGCCGTCTTTGTAGGGTCCGTTGGATGGACCTGGAATTTGACTATTTCGTCTAGTGGTTTAAAAGAGGTGGACTTAGACCTCTTATCGAGTATCACATCGTCCCTATCCACCATGGAGCGCAGCGCAGTGAGTTCCTCTGCCGCTAGGGCTTCGGATAATGCCTCTAGGGCCAGTGCGGCTGTCTTATTTTCAGCGCGGAGTGCTATATCTAGATCACTGACAAGAGTGATTATTCTATTGGGCCCGGGCATTTTGAGCTTCATGTACCCGTAATGGGGTATAGCTTGGAAGATTGTGAATGCCTCTCGCCCTAACAAGGCGTGATATCCGCTGCCGAATGGGGCCACTTGGAACATGACCTCTTCAGACCTGTAATTGTCCGACGAGCCGAACACTACGTCTAGTGTGATTTTTCCTGTGCAGCGTACTTCTCGACTAGGGATTATTCCTCTGAAGGTTGTGCTGCTTCGCTCAATGCGACTCCAGTCAATTTCCATTTTTTGGAGGGTTTCCTCGTAGATGTGGTTTAATCCGCTGCCGCCATCCATGAGTACCTTGGTAAGACGAAAGCCGTCCACTATCGGACTGAGGACCAATGCGGCTAGTGCTCGAGCTGTTCGGAATTTAGGTTCGTCGCTGGCATTGAAGGTGATGGCCGTGTCGCTTCACGGATTTGTTGTTGCTACTTGGTAGACTTCAGCGAGGCTGCGGATTGTTCGTTTTCGCATGTTATTTGATGCGAAAGTCTCGAAGACTGTTAATATCGTACTGGTACTGTTAGGCTGGTTGCCCGGGGCTAGAAAGCCTTCGCCACTTTTGGCCACCTGCCGTAGTATCCAACATGCTCGAAGGCTATGTGTTGGAGTGGCGAATTCCGTACTGTGGATTTTACAGGGTCCGTTGAGCCATCCCTCCAGTACAGTTCCGTGCCCTTTAGGGGTTTTTTGCTTTTTGGTTTTTAACCCAGGTGCTTGAGTATAACGCACCCTTTTATTTCGAACTAGGGTTGTATTCAGGGCCAGATTGTCCCAAAACCTAGTTTCGGTTTTCCAGGCACTCTCCATCGCACAGTATTTTTGTACTATGGTCGCCATATTGGTGAAGTGTGTAACTTCGCGACGACTTATGGCGTTCATGATTCCCTTGTCCGTGCAATTGTTGCAGAAAATTGAGATTGCGCTTTCCTCACGGCAGTCTTTTATCCTGTCCATGACCAGGAGGAATCTGGCCCAGTAGTGATGTACTGTTTCATCGGGCTCTTGCCGTATTTGAGATAGATCGCCTATGTTTGGGTGGGCGGGCAGAATTAAATTCGGAACCCCGCCCGATCTGAGGCTCAAAGGCCGAGAAGTTTCCGGATTTGGAAGCTTGGGTTGCTGGATGTTATCCAACAAATCTGGTCCGATGCTTGACTTTAGGTTCAGTACTTGATTGACGTCCGTCCCTCCGCAGGAATCCAACATGAAGGGATCGGGAATCCGGACATAACTAGTCTTTAACATAGAGGAAGAGTCGCCGCGTTGTTCCTCTACCACGGCAACGTGGTGGGTAGCCTAGGGAGAATTAATTTCTCTCAGATCGGTTTTAAGCCCAATCTGATCGTAGTCCGTGGCGACTCCCAGGGCGGCGATGCGATCCAAGAGCTCATTTACGGAGGAGAGCTCCATCGGATCTAGCTGCTCGGCGAATTCCGAGTTGACCTGAAGATCGCTTTTGATGACTCGAGAGGTCATTGTCGGAGCGGCGACCGAACAGGCGGTCATGAGAAAACCACCTAGCCGGATAGTTTGGCCGGGGGCCAAAGCTCCCCTGACGACGGTGCCGTCTTTAAAGACGGGAAAAGGCATCCCTCCTGATTGCGACGGCACAGAGGAACTCTCAATGAAAGCACCAATGTCGGTGTCAAAACCGGCGGATCTCGGGTAGGGGGTCCCGAACTATGCGTCTAGGCGGATGGTAACAGGAGACAAGGGACACGATGTTTTATCCAGGTTCGGGCCCTCTTGATGGAGGTAAAACCCTACGTCCTGGTTGATTGATATTGATGATGTGGGTATTACAAGAGTAGATCTACCACAAGATCAAGGAGGCTAAACCCTAGAAGCTAGCCTATGGTATGATTGTTGTTTTTTCCTACGGACTAAAGCCATCCGGTTTATATAGACACCGGAGAGGGCTAGGGTTACACAGAGTCGGTTACAATGGTAGGAGATCTACATATCCGTATCGCCAAGCTTGTCTTCCACGCCAAGGAAAGTCCCATCCGGACACGGGACGAAGTCTTCAATCTTGTATCTTCATAGTCTTGGAGTCTGGCCGATGATGATAGTCTGGCTATCCGGACACCTCCTAGTCCAGGACTCCCTCAAGTACCATTGTAGTTCCATAGCAAAGGATCCCTGAGGTATCGACATGAATGCAGAATAACAAAGTGATGCGATGAGTGTACAACCTCTTTGGCATAGCCTTGTGGACCTCATCATCATTGGGTTGGACGTGGAGGATGGTGTTGCTGGTGTGACTGTCGGAGGCAAGGAAGAAGATCTGAGGCCTTTGGAAACGGCACCGAGGGTACTGCTCCACTGTGATGGACGGTTCCATTGTTGGAGCAGCTCCGGTGAGGCGTATGGCGGTGAGGCTGAAGCAGGACAAGACATACAACGTTAATTTAAGTGGGACTCTAATATCATCAGTCGCGCCACGGCCGCTCCGATAGATGTTGTAAGTATTGTTCACTCTGAACTTAACTGAAGAAAGTGAACTTTACAGTCGAAACTGAATTTTACTGTTGAAACTTATTGAACTAGTAGCAGAGCATTGCAATAGATGTTTAGGGCGTTCGAGCACTAGTAGCAGAGAAGCAGTGATTTAAATCAGCAGACGCTCGAGCAGGGAACGCATTAGCATAGAGCAAGTCGTGCAGTAGCATCACGAGCAAGTGCTAAAGCAGCAACTCCTGTAGTTGCCGGAGGTCGTGCAGAAGTAGCAACAGCAGCACGAGCGAGAGCAAGAGCAGAGCTGCAACACGAACTAGAGCAAGAGCGGAACAGCAGCACGACTAACGACAATAACAGAGCAGAGCAGTAGGATGAACGAAAGCAAGAGCAGTGCCGCAGCATGACCGACAGCAAGAACAGAGCCATAGCGCGAGCGAGATCCGGAGCAGCAACAGCAGTGCGAGCGAGAGCCGAAGCAGCTGCAGCTAGTGCCGGTGTGGAAGTCGCTGCCAAGGAAGTAACAACATGGGGGAGAGACATCATGGATGAAGTGGCCGATGACGGTGCCGTCGATGGAGACCCGCCATGGCTGCTCGGTATCGAGCACCGGCAGCCCCGCGAGATTGAATAAAAGATAAAATGTAGCGGTGAGTGCTGAACCTCCTTGGTGGCACCGAGTTGGCCTCGGCTTCATCGGAGGAATTGGTGAGGGTGTTGCGGTTCCGGTGGGGCATGTCAAGACGGTGCTTTGGGGATGGAGGTGGCGCGATAGACGAGGCGAACGTTAGGGAAGCTCCTTGGAGGTCGAGGACGGGGCGGCTGATCCGGCGGGACGACGAGATCGACGATGGATCCTCATCCGGTGCAGTGGATGAGGGACGACGAGCTGTAGCGGTCCATGACGTAGTCGGGGAAGAGTCTCCGGCTGGGCGGCGGTCAGGAGGCCGTCGGAGGAGCGTGGGGTTTCGCGGGTTTTGGCGGCCTCGGTGTACGAATGAGGGGAACGAAGGGGAAGGGAGGGGAGCCATGGCTTAGGGATGCGCTTGTCTAAAATGCAGGGTAAGTTACCAGCATAACCCCACCAGTTTTGACACTGATACGTCGAGCTTCATTTCTGGCTGAGGGGTAGAAGGGGGTGTCGCATGTCTGGGAAGCGGAACTGATTTCAGATGAGGAGGGAGTTTTCGCACGCGTCAAAATTTCGGGATAACAAGGTGCGGCACGGGTTGAAGAGGCGGGAGCTTCAAAGGAGGTGAGACAAAAGATACTCGAACTTGAAAATTTTAGGATAACAAGGTGCGGATTCCTTGTTCGGCAGAACAAACTTAACGTGTACAAAAAATCAATTCATACAATACACAAGAGAGTCATGTCCCCTTTTACTATATTGCTATAGATGCCATTGAAAAAGGTACAAGAAAAATGAAAATAAATCGGGAGAACAAGGTTACCTTGTACAGTACCAAATCGATTCGCACTTCCCTCAAAAACAACAAGAAACAAATCAATTCCCACCAAAAGAAAGAGTAATGTCCCTTTTTATATGATTACAAATGCCAGGATCTCGAATTTCAATTTTTGAATCCATGTTTTGTTGAATTCGAATATATCGTTAGGTGACCTTGCAATTTATAATTGATGTAGTCGTACATTTTGATCTTCCATCATATATGAACATTTTACTCCACCCTATGAACATATATATTGTCGTCTACCATATGTACTAAATTTGAATTAGTTTTCCTTATTTGAATATGATTGTTTTCAAGTTATACAATCATTTAAATATTATCTTGACAACAAAAAACATGCATACAACAGTAATCATATTTCACTATGAACTACATGTACCATATGATCTCCAATTCAAATATTTGTATCCATTTTATGTTGAATTCAAATCATAGTACATTGGTCTAGGTAGCGATATGTTCGGGATAATCTAAACCTTGTTTTCATATGTATAATTTTTGGCTGAATTGGGACAAGTTTTGGTATAAGCTTCTCGCAAAACCAGAGATTCTCTCAACAAGCCTCATGGTTCCGAGAGGGAACATGTCACCTTTGTGTGCGAAACGATATACGCTGCCTCCCCCCTGATTTTCTTTACAGAGGCAACATAGAACTATATGAGTGCCGTGTTAAATTTTGGAATTATTCCGGGTTCTTTTGGCCTTTTTATACATTAATTGAGTTTCTGGACTTTTAATGTGCATAATCCAAATTTGAACTACAGGCACATGCTCCGGTGCACCAAAGTTGGTTGAAAAATCACATGTGTGTCCTTGGTTGAATTTCTAGGTCCCATGCAAGAAATGAGAATGAAATTCAAACATCTAGGCGTCATGACTTGGTGGAGAACATCATGAAACTTGGATTTTAAATTCATGTAAATCCAAAACTCGCCTGGAAATCATGAAACTTGGCATCGTATCATGTCATGACACTAACATGTTGTGGTAAAAATTGGTCCGATTTGCAACAAGTTTGGTATAGGTGCCGTTTGGATTATTCTCACACTAGCTCGACCAAAACAACAGCGTGCCAAAATTTTGGCGAAGGAAATAGCCACCGGGAACTCGCACACACGCTAGTGCAGAATCACAACGGCTGGCCAAAAAGTTGGCTGTGAGCCAAAAACTTGGCTGCGATCCAAACACTGGCCCAACGACCAAAATTTTGGAAGGGTAGGTTGGGGATGGCATCCAAACAGCCCCATAAGCTTCTTGCAAACCGAAGCTTCTCTCAAGAAGGCTCGTGGTTCTGAGAGGGAACATGCCACCTCTGAGTGTGAAATGATATACACTGCGCCCCCCTTGAGTTTATTTACAAAGGCAACATAGAACTACATGAGTGCCCTGTTAAATTTTGGAATTATTCCGGGTTCGTTTGTCCTTTTTTATACATTAATTGAGTTTCTGGTCATTTAATGTGCATAATTCAAATTTGAACTACAAGCAGATGCTCCCGTGCACCAAAGTTGGTTGAAAAATGACATTTGTGTCCTCGGGTGAATTTCTAGGTCCCATGCAAGAAATGGGAATAAAATTCAAACATCTGGGCATCATGGCTCGGCCGAGAACATTGAGAAACTTGGTTTTAAAATTCTTGTAAATCCAAAACGCGTCTGAAAATCATGAAACTTGGCATGGTGTTATGTCATGGTACTATCATGCTGTGGTAAAAAAATTGGCCAAATAGGAAGAAATTTTGGTATAAGCTTCTTGCAAACCAAATCTTCTCTCAAGAAGGCTCGTGGTACTGGGAGGGAACGTGCCACCTTTGAGTGTAAAACGATATACACTACCCCCCTTGAGTTTCTTTACAAAGGCAACATAGAACTACATGAGTGCCCTGTTAAATTTTGGAATTATTCCGGGTTCGTTTGGCCTTTTTTATACATTAATTGAGTTTCTGGTCATTTAATGTGCATAATTCAAATTTGAACTACAAGCACATGCTTCCGTGCACCAAAGTTGGTTGAAAAATCACATCTGTGTCCTCGAGTGAATTTCTAGGTCCCATGCAAGAAATGGAAATTAATTTCAAACATCTGGGCATCGTGGCTTGGTTGAGAACATTGAGAAACTTAGTTTTAAAATTCTTGTAAATCCAAAACACGCCTGAAAATCATGAAACTTGTCGTGGTGTCATGTCATGGTACTACCATGTTGTGGTAAAAAAAATTGGCTGAACAGGAACAAATTTTGGTATAAGCTTCTTGCAAACCGAAGCTTCTCTCAAGAAGGATCGTGGTTCTGAGAGGGAACGTGTCACCTTTGCGTGCATAATTCAAATTTGAAATACAAGCACATGCTCCAGTGCACCAAAGTTGGTTGAAAAATCACATGTGTGTCCTCGGGTAAATTTCTAGATCCCATGCAAGAAATGGGAATGAAATTCAAAATTCTAGGCGCCGTGGCTGGGCTGGAAACATTGAGAAACTTAGTTTTTTATTTCCTGTAAATCCAAAACACGCATGAAAATAATGAAACTTGGCTTGGTTCCATGACATGGCACCAACATGTTGTGGTAATTTTGCTGTCCGATTTGCGAAGGCGCACACATTAACAATCAACAAAGTCATTTTGGAACAAGTGCTATCACGTTACAATCGGAAACACAAGTATTATTGAAACCATGGGTGTTCTATTTACCATTTACGTGCCGCCACGTGTCCCCCTTTTTTATTAGCTATGAGGCACCATGCAGGGTAGCTATTTGAGTATGAGAGGCGTGTGATCAGACCCCTACGCATGCTTATCAGGAGGAGAGCCCTTTGACCTCCATTTGTCGTCCACCTCTCTCCCAAGGTCTCCATTAATGGCGCCCGAGCCTCTGTTTAATGGTGTGGCTATGTCTCACTCGACTAAGATTTAAGAGAGAAAAAAGGAAATTTGAAAGCATGGATCTTGATGTAAGATCCGGCGGACCTATATAGCATCTACTGCGACTTATAGCAAGACTGATGAATATATATGGACGACGACAATGGATATTAATTGTCTTACATAATTAGGAAGATAATTAAAAAAGCCACATGCGGCTACGCCCAAAATACACAAGGGCAAAAGAAGAAGGAAGACAACGATCTGGCTCGCTGATCTCTACTTTCTTGATGCATTGCTGCATGCCGCGGGAACTAGTCTCCGCGGCGAGCGGTGATGAGCTCTTTCGTGTCCTCAAGACGCTGCTTGAGAGCATCCACGGATTCCTCCACCAGCCTTTGGTCCTCGATGCGGAGCATGTCATTCTCGTCCATAAGTTTCTTGACGATGACACCGGTCCTCTTCAACAAGGCACTGGTCTCCTCCTGCTGGTCTGCACTTCAAACCATCTTCACCCTCAGCAGGTCGCGCTCGGCCCGGAGCCTCTCACCACCCTCCCTTAGTTGCCGGATGACACAGGTAGCCTGTTCAAATGAGGCTTTCATGTCGTCCTACAACCTCGCCCAGCCGGAGATCTGATTCATCTTGCTACGGATGATCACATGCATGCTCCTGTAAGAGTCGTCGCCTGCCCGTGCGACATTTTCCCAGGCCGCCGTGGCGCGGCGGGACATCTCCGTTGCATTCACGACGCGGCGGGACATCTCTACTGCTTCTGTGGCGCGGCCGGACCAGTCTGCTGCATCGACAGTGCAACGGTACCTCTATGCTACTTCGGCGGCGCGGTAGGACCTCTGTGCTGCTACTTCCGTGTGGCGGGACATGTCGGCTGCTTTCGCGGCGAGGCGGGACATCTCTCGTGCTTCTGCTTCCATGCTCGCCTCTCCCTAGTGGTAATCTCTCGACCCAGAACTCACGTTGGCCATGGCAGACGCAAGGGAAGGATGTTGAATGACTTGTTTGTTTTGGTGGATGAGGAGTTGAGGAGGAATGTGCAGTCATCTTGGCATAGTAGTATTTATAACCGAGTACTAATACACTCCTAAGTGGGAAACCGTTTAGGTTGTGATCGGTGTGAACATGTTTTTATTATTATTTGAGGGTCGGTGTCAACAGGTTTGCAATTAAATATAGCATGGTAGTAGTAGTAATTTGGAATGTGACAAGAGGCAAGCTCAAAATTTATTGACGGTTCTAGTTTTGAAGTGTGGCACTATTCCCGGATGGCGTAACGTGGGCACGTGTTCTGGGCCGTGGTGTAGCATATGCCATGGTAGCTCTTTTTCTACTGCTGTGTACGTGCAATAACTGGCACCATCGGATACATATCTTACAGTTATTGGGGTGTTCGACAGGAATAGCCACGTGGCGAGCTATAGACTAGTCTTTTTTCAGATGCATTAAACCTATCTCTCGGGACTTCTCGCTCGCACAATCTCTAGCTCCCTAGGTCGATGCCACCCACATACACTTGTACTCTGAGTTTAGAACGTTATACAGGAAGAGAAGAGGTGCACGCACGCATTCGTCCTCTCTCACACACGCATCTGTAGCTACGAATGGTAGTGTTCTCAACCATCCGATTGGCTCTATCATAGGATTCACATTGCTGCTTGGCCTTGAGATTGAGAAGTTTAAAACGCGGAGGCTAAGCTGGAGGCACGAGGTTTTGGTTAATGTGCGGGCTGCACATGGCACCAACATGACACGAGCCTCGTCTGCCTGGTGCGCAGTTCGGCGAGTTGTCCAACACAACCAGGCCCTGCTTGGTATCTGCGCCTTAACTTATGCACAGAGAAATTAGGGTCGGAGGGAGTACTACTAGTAGTAGTACTACTTTGATGTGTCGCGTCAACTCGCACAAGTATGAAACACTTCATGAACAAACAACCATATACTTGTCGTCAAAATGGATAAAAAGGGACGTATCTAGAACTAAAATACGTCTACATACATATCCTTTCATTCATTTTGATAAAAAGTAGTACTTCTTACCCGAAGGAACTTTTTATCCAACAGACACAAAATATCTGTTCGACTATTGGAAATTATTGATCTGATGTCGAAGTAATTGCTGCATCGCTACGAAAACCCACCATCTCTTAAGCTAAAGTAGACCGAGCTAATCCTATATTGGCATATTACTAAGATAAACAGAAGGCACTGTAGAAACATTTAGGATGTGAGCTTGTCAATCTGAATGTGGAGGGACACCAGCTTAGCCCCGGCCAGCAGCTTGGGTAGAACTGTGAAGAAGGTCAGCTCCTGCACGGCGATGTTACCGGGATCCTTGCTGCATGTCACCTCCATTTCCACCTTGACGGAGTCGGTCGTGCCTTTGGGCTTCCCCAGCGGGCCGTTCGCCCACAGTTTGGCCACGTAGTGCAGCAGTGGGGACGCCCCCGCTCTGATGCAGACGACCGATGCGGCGACAGGAGCACTGATGTCGAGCACGCTGCCAACCAAGAAAAACACGCGACCGTCCTCCTCCGCGAACAGCAAGAGCCGTGGCTCCGATAGTGGCACTTGTAGTTAGAGCACCTTGCCGTACTGGATCCTATGCACGGGCATGGGATGCGTGGTGCTGATGTGGTGGTAGAGCGCTAGCGGTGGGCCTTTGTAGCCGCAGACAGGCATGGGGCATTTGCAGGGCGCGAGCGGACACATGCTATGGTGATCGACGAGCTTGTGGAAAGTGACGTAGAGCCCATAGCCTTCGTGCAGGCACTCCACCCTCACTGACGAAAGGACGGCATCCACCACCGTGTTCCGCACGTCGAAGCCACCGCCGCGCTCGCACTTCTAGCTCTGCCGCTGGTTCTCAGGGTGCTCGACGCGGCATTCCAGGCAGGCCAGGTGCCCTCCCTTGCACTGCAGAAATCAATCGAACAACACATCAATTAAGAAACCTGCACCTTGCTCGATCAGCCGAACGGACGAGGTGTATTCAAACCTCATACAGTGCAGGCTTCAAGGGGCGGAGGCACAAGGGGCAGTGGAGCAAGGTGAGGTCCATCAAGACCATAGAGAGCTCCATCGTCGGGTCCTATTACGTCTGCATGATCTCACCCTCCTCGTGCACAACCATCTCTCACTTTAAGGCCAGGGAATTACAAAGCTTTACCGTCACATATTCATACTACTTCAAGGTGCATTAAATCAACACATGAAAGTATCAAAAGGAGAGTCACGACATGCATGCATGTGTTGTAATTAATGCATTAGTAAACGCAAAATATTGAAATATATCGAGTGCAGTGCTTTGATGTGTCGTGTCAACTCGTACAACAATGAGAAGTTTGATTATCCTCTCCCTCGCGGACTTAACTACACCTGCCTTTGGCTGTATGATAGGCTGGCCACCCACCTATTGGGCTCACCTGTCATACACACAAAGGCAGGAGCACTAAGTCAATGAAGCGGTGCCCCTCCCTCGCCCATGAGCGTGGTGGCTGGCAGGACTCGGAGAAGCTTTCGCTACACACTCTCCCTCCCGCACGTGGTGGACATGCAGCAGTTCAATCGGTGTCAAATGGCCAGAAGCGTACTGTAGTACTCCTCCAATGCAGTAGTACTCCATCATTGTTCGACTTCCCAAAGAGGCGAAGAGCCAAGCACAGCCCAGAAGCTCGTGTGGCAGTTTCAGGTGTAGAGTGGTCTAGGATAGCATGTACCGTGCCTGTAAGCCTAAAATCGTTGGGGTCGACTCCATGCTATGTGGCCGTCTCGAAGTTTTTTTTAAAATTAAAATAGTCTTCTGGACCTACCTTTCATCCTGGTGAGTGTAGTTTGCACGCTCATCTGGTCAAGACAGGAATATATATTTTAATTTTTGGTGGGTAAATGTTAGAGGTTGCAACAAATATATTGTACACTGCGGGTCTTTCAGCCAAGTTTAAAGGCAAGCATGTGGGGCCAGTGCTATGATGTGTCGCGTCAACTCGTACAACGAGGAGAAGCTTGATTTTACTACTACACGCTCCCTCGCCCATGCATGCAGTTGCTCGCAGACGAGGACATGCTTTTGCTTATAGTACTACAACAAGCTATCCCTCCCGCTCGCGGTGGATGGACATGTAGCAGTGGATTCGATACTGTAGAAGCAGTAGTAGTAACATCATTATTCGTCTTCTCGAAGTGGCGAAGAGCCAAGCGCAACCCGAACATGGCAGTTGCGAACCTTGGAGCACGCATATAGCTAGGCTCTTGCATGAGACAAAATTGCTATGTGAGCCCACTATTGTAGTACGTACTTGCTAGTATAGCCCTGTAAACCAGAAAGGAGTATTTGCCTTTCTAGATATTTCAACAAGTGACTAGACTACACCGAGACAGAGTACATATGGAGCAAAATGAGTGAATCTGCACCATAAATAAATACGTAGTTCTCTCATTTTCCTCTCCGCGGTGCACAACATTGAGTATACTGACTAGTCTCTTTTTGACACACATTTACGTTCTTTTTTGACATAGTACAGTGCAAGTGCTCATATACACGCACATACACTCACCCCTATGAACGCACACACACACACCCTACCCCTATGAGCACCTCCGAAATACTGAGCCGCCACTACCATCTTGAAATTTACGAAGTCACCATAGGCACCTCGTCATCGACAAGAACGTCTCCTGACACGCGATAGATGCGAGCGGCAGTCGCCTCCATAGGTGCTTGAATTCCAAGGAGGGAGAGGGTAGCGGTTCCCGAGACGTTGAACGGTCAATGATGCATCCTCAATTACATGCAGAGGGAATTAATTGGAGAAGCGGAATAGAGCCTGCATGATGTGAATGCAACAGAGTTTGGACTCTCATATAAAGGTGCCCCACCACTCCAATCCATCTACTCCTAGTCTCTGCGCAACACTGCTCACTCCAATCCAAGACCAACTAACCAGAAGCCACAAGCACCTATGGAGTCCATGGACGTGAGCGGTAGTCGGCTGTGCCAAATCATCCAAGGCGCCGGCCTGTGGCCCCGTACCGCGCAGCGTTTCCAGACGGTGCTGGCTACCGCCTGCATTGTAGCCCTTGCTGACGTCGTTTTTGCCTCTCGCATGGACGACATGTGGTCAACTTCATCTGCAAGTTCACCCCGCCAAGAAGCGCGCGGACGACCTTGCCGTACTGCTCCAGCCCGCACGCCCAGGCTCCTCATTGCCTACAACCGTCATCGGCCTCCATGGTGACAAAATCTTTCAAGCCCTAGTGACCCTACAGGTGGCAGAGGTCGCGACGAAGAATGTGCACCTCGAGGCCGCGCTTGCCGCGCAGCGCCTCGCCATGCAAGAAACCGTCGACCTGCACATCCACGTCTACATAGGCCACTACAAGGCAAGCGAGGACAGAAAGACGTTGGCCTTCTTCCAGCGGCTGGAATCTTTGGACGCCATTGTTCAGAAGCATGTCGACCTGGCCACGAAAGCCGCTGCTACTTAGTTTTCGTTCGATGGGCCGCCGCCCTGAGTCGAGGAGGTGGATGTTGTTGATGGATGCATCTCTTCTTCTTGCCTCCTATAACCAGCACTGCATCGCCTCGTGGCCTCAATGCTTTATTTGTATAGTACTCCCTTCGTTCCCAAATATAAGTCTTTCTAAAGATTCCAGCAAACGACAACATACGGAGCAAAATGAGTGAATCTACACTCTAAAATATGTCTACATACATCCGTATGTTGTATTCCATTTGAAATAGTATCTAAAAAGGCTTATATTTAGGAACGGAGGGAGTATATGGCATTTTTATTCCAGTCGTAACGTTTTCACTGTGAGGTGGGGCCGTAGTTGAGCAAACCCACCCCGCCCACCGGGAGTCTGCCGAGTTTACAATTAGAAGAGAGAAATGAGGGAGGAGAGCTAGCTGTAGCACGGACGCTGTTGTCATATGGGACTCATGTTGATAGAATAGGAGTACTGAGCACTCGTACCTCTTTTTTTAGGGAAAAATAGTCGTATGTCTAGTACCACTAGTTGGGCGCGTGTGACCTATAGCTTTCATCACTATAGGTCTCCTTTTCGAACCGCAGCTACGCTTCAAAGTACATATTTTTTCATGCACTTATCCTCCTATATGTACTCCTAGGCTATTTCCACGTGCTCCCTTTTACCGACATGTGGGACATAGAGCATCTGGGTCGTAGTGCATGCACGACTCAGAGCATATGCCGGGGTACTTTACATTTTAGACCTCACAAATTAGATGCAAACCCCCCACAGAAGAATAAATAAATAAATGAATTACTACATGAAACCAAATTATTTTCGTAGAAGTCGAAGCACGTTCATTAAATTTTGGACATAACACATTTATAAAAAATGACCGGACCTAAACCAGTCTAAGGGACTCTTTGATTTTTCCTGCAAAAAAGGGTCTCTTCAATTCGCAGGATACGGAAAACACGGGAATGGGGAAAGTATAATGGCGATGAACCGAGACGAGGAGAACTCTAACTCAGTTAGAGGTTAGAGTTAGATTCTAACCCTGAACTAACACTAAACCAAAGAGTTGTATGGATGGCAGGGTTAGATTGACAATAAATGCTCTTTCTCAATCATTTGACTACTTTGGACTCTATTTCCTGCCGGATTTGGTGTGGCCGGCTCTTGTGTGGCCTCCTCCCGCTCACAATTGACACAAACAAACCATCTTTACAAATCAAGCATGCAAAACATGATAAATTTTACTTTGTCCATAAAAATGAGATATCCCACTTAAACATACAAGTCGTCAATCAAGCTTCACAAACAAATACACTCCCTGAAAGAAAGCATGAGCTAACTCATGACGGAAGTCATCCACGATAGGGAGGGAGCCCGGAGCCCCTCACCATCGAGGGAAGAGCTCATCATCGTCGCTCTGGAGGAAGGCTCTATAGAGCCCAAGCCCCGGGAACCCCTTCGATGCCAGCGCTTGCGAGTTGAGGTCGACACCGGCATGGGTAGCAGGGCTGCTTGCCACCGACTGGGAACTTAATCTTTGGGCCTCTAGAAATAATGCAAGCCTGAAACTGAAATACCTAGAAAGGTGAACTGAATCTTTGGGCCTCTAGAAATAATGCAAGCCTCAAACTAAAATACCTAGAAAGGTGAACTGAATCTTTGGGCCTCTAGAAATAATGCAAGCCTGAAACTGAAATACCTAGAAAGGTGAACTAAGTCTTTAGGCCTCTAGAAAGATTTATTACCTCCTCAAGCAGCATCAAACAATTCCATGCGTGCACCCCAAATCTATACCAAGTTTGATTAGGATCTACTTTTACAAATCAGAATTAGCGCTAGAGTGAGCAAGATCACTGATATGGCTGTGAGACAAAGAAGGAACGAACAAACTCACCCCTCTCGCGACCTCCCTGGTAGATGCGCCACCGCCGCGCACAACAGAGGGAGAAAAACGACCGGTGAAGGGGGAGCGGGGCGACCTTCGAAGGCCGAAGGGAGAGGGCGGCCGGAGTAGGGCGGTGGAGGCCGGGGGGAGAGGACGTCCAGTGGAGAGAGAGGGCGAGCGGCAGAGCAGCGCTTGGGCGGGCGGCTGATACGTCCCCAATGTATCTATAATTTTTGATTGTTCCATGCTATTATATTACCTGTTTTGGATGTTTATGGGCTTTAATCTACACTTTTATATCATTTTTGGGACTAACCTACTAACCGGAGGCCCAGCCCGAATTGCAGTTTTTTGCCTATTTCAGTATATCGAAGGAAAGGAATATCAAACGGAGTCCAAACGGAATGAAACCTTCGGGAGCGATCTTTTTGGAACAAACGCAATCCAGGAGACTTGGAGTGGACGTCAAGAAGCAGCCGAGGAGGCCACGAGGGTGGCCAGTGTGCCTAGTAAGGGTGGGCGTGCCCCATGACTCATGGGCCCCTCATGGGTCCCTTGACCGACTTCCTTCGCCTATATATATCTACGTACCACGAAAACATCCAGGAGCACCACGAAAAATTATTTCCACCACCGCAACCTTCTGTATCTGCGAGATCCCATCTTGGAACCTTCGTCGGTGCTCCGCCGAAGGGGGAATCGACCATGGAGGGCCTCTCCATCACCACCAAGGCATCTCCAATGAGTTCTGAGTAGTTTACCACAAACCTTTGGGTCCATTGTTATTAGCTAGATGGCTTCTTCTCTCTCTTTGATTCTCAATACAAAGTTCTAGTTCCTCTTCTTGGAGATCTATTCGATGTTACTCTTTTTGCGGTGTGTTTGTCGAGATCCGATGAATTGTGGGTTTATGATCAAGTTTATCTATGAGAAATATTTGAATCTCCTCTTAATTATTTTATGTATGATTGGTTATCTTTGCAAGTCTCCTCGAATTATCAGTTTGGTTTGGCCTACTAGATTGATCTTTCTTGCCATGGGAGAAGTGCTTAGCTTTGGGTTCAATCTTGCGGTGTCCTTTCCCAGTGACAGCAGGGGAAGCAAGGCACGTATTGTATTGTTGCCATCGAGGATAAAAAGATGGGGTTTATATCATATTGCATGAGTTTATCCCTCTACATCATGTCATCTTGCTTAATGTGTTACTCTATTCTTATGAACTTAACACTCTAGATGCAGGCAGGAGTCGGTTGATGTGTGGAGTAATTGTAGTAGATGCAGGCAGGAGTCGGTCTACTTGTTGCGGACGTGATGCCTATATACATGATCGATCATGCCTAGATATTCTCATAACTATGCACTTTTCTATCAATTGCTCGACAGTAATTTGTTCACCCACCATAATAATTATGCTATTCACCCACCATAATAATTAAGCTATCTTGAGAGAAGCCACTAGTGAAACCTATGGCCCCCGGGTCTATCTTTTATCATATAAGTTTTCCATCTACTTTTGTTTGCATCTTTTACTTTCCAATCTATATCATAAAAATACCAAAAATATTTATCTTATCATATTATCTCTATCAGATCTCACTTTCGCAACACTACAAAAAAAAGACACATGTTTGACATTTTGGGCCGAACGAATTTTTTTTTCTGTCATACATATGACACTTCTATGACGATAATTGTGACAAAACCTGGTATCATCATAGATGTGGTGGGCTCCTACTTCTATGACAAAAAATCATGACAGAAAATGGGCTTTTCTTCCTGGGCGGGCCGGAGACGCAGCTGCCTGACATTCTTTGGGCCGTCCATGACGGAAAAAACCGTGGTAGAAGCGAGGGCGAGGAAAATTTCGGGGAGTTCCCAGTTACGGTGGGAGATCGGGGGCCGAGCTATGCGCGTTTCTCTCGTACACATACGCGCGTGTGTGCAAGGCGTTGGCTCTAACTGAACCCGAGCGAGGCGTTGGGCTCTAAATGAACCCGAGTGATTGCACTGCAGGCTACGCGTTACTGAACCCGAGCGATCGATCGATGGCTGTTAACTGAACCTGATCGAGCGATTCCTTCGCTATTGTTGCTAACAGAAGCCGATCGATTGGATGAACAGTGAGCGTTGCGGGGGGGTTTGGATGAACAGTGAGCGGTGGCGTTGCCTCTGAATGAATAGGACCTCGTGGTGCGGAGGGCTGGATGAACAGTAGACGGTGGAGGGGTGCCCGTGGAGGGGTGGTTGAACAGTAGCCTGTGGAGTAGCGCGCGGTGGAGGCTGGATGAACAGGAGCCCGTGGAGGCTAGAGGAAGTCGACAGTAGCCCGTGGAGGCTGGAGGAGGTCGATGGTGGAGATGAACAGTATCCCGTGGAGTCCCGTTTTGCGGTACGCCACACCCCTCCCGATGAACAGGACCCCCGTTTTGACTGTATCGCTCCAACACAAGTCTGTTTCATCCGTTTGTGGTACGCCACACCCCTCCTGATCAACAGGACCCCCGTTTCGACCGTAGCGCTCCAACATCCGTTTCATCCGTTTTGCGGTACGCCACACCCCTCCCGATCAACAGGACCCCCATTTCGACCGTAGGAGGTCCGTTTCCTCCGTTTCGCTGTACGCCACACCCCTCCCAATCAATAGGATCCCGTTTCGAACATGGCCGGTCGAACACAAGGCCGTTTCCTCCATTCTGCGATACACCAGGCCTCGTTTCAATCACCTATTCCGTTCAATCCCTCCCGATGAACACGACGACGCATTCTGTTCCAGCCCAGCCGGTTGGCTCCCCTTGAACACGACGACGACGCTGTTTCTCCGTTCCGACCCAGCTAATGTACACGAGCCCTGGCCATACGTATATATGCGCGAGTAGGCGTTCGAGACCCCGCCCATATGTACACATACATGGCCGTATTTTATTTCTTGGACCCTGGCCACTGTACGTACGTGTACATGCTACGTCTGCGCCTCTACTACGGCACGTGCGCGCCTCTACATCCACCAGTATGTACGTACACGTTCGCGACCAGAATGACAATGCTACGTACGCTTCGACCAGGTGGGTCCCGACTGTCAGGCAATTCCTTGCGTGCGAAGATGTAGCTGGTGGGTCCCAGCAGTCAGGGGGCAAATCGTTTTTTTTACCCGGACGCACTTCCTTGCGTGCAAAGGTGTAGCTGGTGGGTCCTAGCAGTCAGGGGAAACTTTTTTCGCGAAATACGGTGGCCCGTCCGATAGGTCCCTGCTGTTAGGTGGAGGAATAATTATTTTGCGCGTAATAAGGAGGCACTTCCTTGCGGCCGCCGTGGACCCAGCTGTCAGCCTCTCCACGCCCAGTACTCTTCCGATGGAAGTTGGTCGTTGACCACATTGACCACGCCGCGCCGAGAGCACCACAGCGGTGGACGACGACGAGGCCTAGGAAGGGGACGACGCGGAGCCGGGGAAGACGCAACAGTGGATGCCTACACGAAGAGGAGTACGAGGGTTCACTGGTTCGGCTACGGTGTGAGGCTGTCGTCGCCGCAGAATAACAGGGGGTATGGGTGAGTAGAGGGATGGCCTGGCGAACGGTGGGAGTAGTAGGGGGCGGTGAGGCCTCCGCGGCATCATAGCCGGCCATGGGAGGCAGGAGCATGCGGCACGACTGGCGCTGCTTTGGGCGGATGGAGCACGAAGACTAGAGGTTAAAGAAGCACTGCGGCCATTGGATGGACATCGTACGGTCACTGGAGCTAGAATCATTCATATTGACTAAGTTGACAAAGCCCCCCTTCCCATAAACTTAGTAGGCCCACAAGTCAGCCTCCCACCAAGGTGAGTCCCAGCTACTAGGGGGAGTATTCATTTTTTTGTGCGTAATAAGGAGG